>NW_004797753.1:149012-152240 GCF_000002075.1 Aplysia californica
ACACACACACACACACACACACACACACACACACACGGACGCACAACAATAACAACAGCAACTGCGACAAATAAAGGCAATAACTACATCGATCGTGGCCAGATAAAAAAAACAAAATCAGTTTCACTCCATAAAGCGTACGTAACGATAAGCAACGCTGGTGCTCTGTTCTCTCAGTTCTGTCTGTATCTATCCACACCAATACATCAACAGAGTACGTGTCACGTCGCCCGTGGGATCTTATTAAGGCCAGCTCCCTGTTAGCCTCACAATTTCATACAGCCCCACAAATAAAAAGCGAGACACATTGATCATCATGAAATATCCCAAACTATAAAGGCAGACCAATACAAAAGCAAATCTGGTCCCCTTTCATTACTGTCGTGTTCCTGTGGTGTTTTGCTTCGTTTCGCTCAGATCGGTAAAGGGTGTGCATAAAATATGATTTTATCGAAGTGACCGGATTCGATGTCATATCGTTTTTCGTCGAAACCTTACAAACTTTGGAAACTCAATTTAATGGATTGCAACAGTGATGGAATTGGCATCTCGTTCAACTACAATAAATTAATGTTCGAATGAAAAGAGACTGAATTTTTGAAAAGTTGACATTGAACGCTTATCCCTGTGAAACTTATTTCCATTCACAATCACCTTTCCTTCTATCATGCTTTCTTTATCTTTCTCCCTTTCTCATCATCTTCTTTTTTACTCTCCCCACGCTCACTATATCTTTCACTATCTCCCTCTCTCTATTTCTCATCTCACTTTCTCTTTTGTTTATTATATCTTCGTCGTTCTGTGTCTCCCTTTCTCTGTATTTTTCTCTTCCTACCATTCTTTTTCTTTATCTCCTGTCAATCTTGCACTCAATCTATCATTCTCTTTCCTATTCGCTACACCTCCTCTCCTCAACCATCTCTCAGTCCCATTTTCTGTCTGTCTCTCTCTTTCTCTTTCCGTCTCGTTCTCCCTGTCACTCTCTCTCTCTCTCTCTCTCTCTATCTCTCTCTCTCTCTCTCTCTCTCTCTCTCTCTCACTGTGTAGATCACTCTGTCTGTCTGTCTGTCTGTCTGTCTGTCTGTCTGTCTGTCTGTCTGTCTGTCTGTCTGTCTGTCTCTCTCTCTCTCTCTCTCTCTCTCTCTCTCTCTCTCTCTCTCTCTTTCTGTCTCTCTAACCATTTCTCAATTTCATTATTCGGGCTTCGTTAAGAGTCTAGTTTCTCTCTAATTACTTGTATCTATTCTCTGTCTAGAAAATCAGATGAAGGCTCGAGTTTCGGCCGACAAGTTCGATAGTATCTTGATGTATCCCACTCTGTCGTTTCTTTTTCTCCGTTTTCTCTTTTCCCCTGTATCTCTCTTTTTCATTCTCTCCCTTTTTCTATTAAATTCTCTAACCCGTATGTTTGTATACGCAGGAGTCCATTTCTTTCGCATGTTTATGTGTTGTAAACAATCGTAAGAGAAAATTGCTAGCTATAGACATAATACTTATTTCAGCTGAGACAGCGAACCAATGAGCTTTTTGGATAAAGTCACATTCAGAATGATGTCAGAAATATATTTATGAATGTTTGTATGTGTGTGTTTATGTGTGTGTGTGTGTGTGTGTGTGTGTGTGTGTGTGTGTGTGTGTGTGTGTGTGTGTGTTTGTGTGTGTATGTGTGAATATCATATTCCTAGTTAATCTACTCCTGCTTCAGCTTAGATTTTTAAAATGCACAACTAAAGAGTAGAACTTTAGTAACACTATTGAAGTTTAAAGAAAAGATTTTAAAAATGTGACTGCGCTCAATATTTTTCTCATAATTCTGCGTTTCTTAGGAACTGACTGAATTATAGAAATATTTTTTTAAAGAAGAAATTTCAGAACCTTATGGTGGGAAGGGGGATATTAATTTTCTGCTCACCATTTTTCATCTTTCAAGTAATGCCGGCACATTTTGCTCAGAAGCCCTGGCCCTGGCTGCAGCCCGCCTTTTGCGCGCGCCACTTCGATCCATCGTCCTTAAAATAAGTCTTCTGGTGAGGCGCTGGACATAAATAGAACAGCGGGGGGCCAGATACTCTAACGCCAATCGTGGAGAGCTTAAATCAAGGGCTACCCTTCGAAGAAATCCCCACTACGACTCGTGGTCTTGTTCCGTTTCTTTTTTATTTTTTTTATTTTTTGGAGCCAGTGCCTCTGTCTTTGATGTTTACTCTAGAGTAGGGAACTTCCCCGCCCCCCAGAGGGACACTCCGAGCTTTGGTCTCTTCCTTTTTTGGAGAGAGAGAGAGAAAGAGAGAGAGAGAGAGAGAGAGAGAGA
This sequence comes from Aplysia californica, assembly GCF_000002075.1. NCBI lineage: Eukaryota > Metazoa > Mollusca > Gastropoda > Aplysiida > Aplysiidae > Aplysia > Aplysia californica. The sequence goes on from NW_004797753.1 coordinate 151,324, forward strand.
GAGAGAGAGAGAGAGAGAGAGAGAATGAGAGAGAGACATATATAGACACATAATTAGACAGAAAAACAGGTAGATAGAGAGAAATGACTCTATAAAGAGAGGCATAGAATGGGAGAAGCCGGCCAAAAAGCAGTGGGGGCGAAAAGAAAACACGAGAACAACTATCAGAATTTAAGATGAAACTGAGAAGGCCCAGGAAAAACAGACTTGAGGAAAGACTAGCTGTCAATAACCATGTGTAGTTGTAAGTAGAAAGGCGCCAGAGAAAGCTGGTTGTTATTCTTAACAATACTTTCCCAAAAAGTAATATTATGTATTTTTGTACAGCTACGGTAACTATTCTGGTTGGATGTCTCGATCTGAGCATATGACGTAGGCTGTTAGCAGACAGATCGGGGGAAATGGTAGTCATTTTAAAATATTCATGGGCTATTCATTCTTTTTTTTTTGGTATGTGCGAGGAAGATGCCATTGTGTGACTCTAGACCTGTGACCTTTGGACTGACGCCAGAGGCATATATTACTGAATATTCTAGTGGTCTTCAATGAAAAGGATTTTAAAAAATGCCTTAAGGTCCTGTGGAAGGATAGTAACTGTGTAAAGGAATAGAAACGGGTACATGTTTTGAAGAGGACGAGTGGAGTGAATAACATGAGAGATAGATAAATAGAGAGATAGATGGATAGAGAGATAGAGAGATAGATAGATAGATAGATAGATAGATAGATAGATAGATAGATAGATAGATAGATAGATAGATAGATAGATAGATAGATAGATAGATAGATAGATAGATAGATAGATAGAGACAGAGAAACAGACAGACACCGAGAGATATATAGATAGATAGATTGATTGATTGATTGAGAGAGAGAGAGAGAGAGAGAGAGAGAGAGAGAGAGAGAGAGAGAGAGAG
>NW_004797753.1:153143-154776 GCF_000002075.1 Aplysia californica
GGGGGGGGGGGACAAATGCAAAGAGAAAGAAGCTGTGTGGGAACAATGATAGCCACTGTGAAGGGACAGAGGGAAACAAAATAGTGTTGAGGGTCCGTGAGAAAAGAGTGAGAGAATGAGTGAGTTTACGAGATTTCAAAGAGAAAATGAGGGAAAGAAGGAGGAAGTGTCGGGAAAGAAACAGAAAAGAAATGGGAGTGTAATAGTCCCTGTGCGAAACAAGATCATGTAAAAGAGATAGTGTGTATTTGTGAACATTGGTTTGTATGTGTAAGAGTGTGTGTGTGTGTGTGTGTGTGTATGTGTGTGTGTGTGTGTGTGTGTGTGTGTGTGTGTGTGTGTATGTGTGTGAGTTTGAGTGGATATGTATGTATGTGTGTTTGTTTGTGTGTGTCCTTGCGTAAACATAAATTTACTACCTGTGTGTCGTGTTGTGCGAGCAGTGTTCGCATGGAAGTCTAAAACGATATGGAATTATGGTCCTAATGATCAGATGGAACCTAGCCCAAGTTTTGAAAGGAACGTAAATTGAATTTTGCAAGAAACACGCCTGGAGGTAGAAAGGATTTTTAACCAAAAAAATGATAGAGACATGACGAGGGCGGACCATAAACGGAAGAAGAGTATTGATGGTGTTACCAGATCGATCCTACGGTCCCACGCTTTCCATATTTCACCATCATCTTAACAACAGAGAGACCTGCAAGATCTTTACACCTTCCCTCTCCAATCCCAAAAGCGCAATATTCAACCCCCCCCCCCCCCCAAGCAACAAAAATAAAAATAAATTAAATGTAGAGGTATGCTAAGGATAGCTTACTTTCAGAGCTTGAAAAAAAGAGACCGAAAAATATCGTTTTAATGGGTTTTCTTTCGAACTGTTCCAGTCTAAAATCGCTTCAAAAACATTCAAGGGTTTCAACGTTTTTCAAATACGTAGGCTGTTCAAGAGACCAGATGTTATGCTTGTAAAGCTGGAAAAGTTTTGCACCGATGACAGAAAGAACAGATGTAAATACGTCAGTGTGAGACGGAAAACACTACGATAAAGATACCCATATGTTCCCCGTCATACTACCTTAACATTGCATAATGAGTCATATAGAAGGTCTGAGCCCACATGTCAGTGCAGGAGGTTCATGCGCGAGATTTAATTAACGAATTAATAAATAATTCAGATCTGGCATTATTATTGCTTGCAGATCAACTGAACCTCTACCTGTGACCTGGCTATCTTTAGTGGACTGAATGAGAATTCTCTTTACGTGATGCATAGAGTTTTTCTATAGTGTGGATTTCTTTTTTTTCCCAGGTCAGAACACTCTGACTGGACTGAACATGATGGCCACCAGATTTCAAGAGAACGTCAGCAAAATGCGGATTACTGGACGCAATTTCTCCTCCTGATGTAAAACTTATGACACTGCAATTCCCAGGATAATTTCGTCTCTCCAGAGGCCAATTCAGATTCCCAGCTCATCATCGCTCAACGTTAGAGCTCTGAAAGACGATAAAAGACAAAAAAGACAACTGTCTGTTATAGAGCTAACAATAAGAGGTACAGCTGGTTGCGTTGAGAAAGCCATTTTTAATTGGGGTCGGAGGTTGAACTGAGCAATTCCTACCCCCCCCC
>NW_004797753.1:155511-161065 GCF_000002075.1 Aplysia californica
CACACACACACACACAGACTCGCACTTGCCTAATGTCTTAAAGAAGGATAGCGCTTACTCTTGCACATCTTGTAGAGTTTGATAATCATAAAACTTAAAATAATTATATTATTACTTTCTCAAAATAATGACATTACTTACGTTTGCTAAAAGTGAGACTCTAGTCCCCATTAATTGTCAACACTGAAACGTGTCTGCACCAGCCAGGTGCGATTTGAAGCTGTAATACATTTTGTGTAGCTTGTGTAGCTTTTGTGTATCAGTGTAATGATAAAGATGACTCCTATGGCGTCTTCTCCTTGGTAGCTCTAGGCGCTTCACAATAAGATGATAATAATAATAGATAGCATTTGTGTAGGGCAAATCCTAGCCCAACAGTAAGCTATACGCGCTTCACAATCTATAGCCTACTATTACGCCAGCAAACCTGAGAGCATTCTGAAACGGCCTCAACTTCTTGGGAAGCATGCAGTGCATGCAGCCTTTTATGGGTGCTAAACCACTTACATACTGACAAGATCTTGCGCTGTCTATGGCTGGGTACCCATTCTCACCTGAATGAAGTTAGTAAAATTCGTGTAAAGTGCCTTTCCCAAGGACATAACGTCGGGCACGCTGCTCGAACCCCCGAACGCGCAACCGCACGATTACGAGTCCGGTAGCCTAACCACAAGGCCACCGACGACACTGAGATACGATTTTTAAAAAACAAACTGACCCCTTCAAAGAACAGCAATCTTGAATAAGAACACATGCATATAAAAGACAATCAGTAAGGCTACTGATCACTCTTTTGGGAAGAAGAATCGAACTCTTGTGCGGTCAAAAATTCGTGGCTCAACTTATTCTCAAATATTCTTTTGAGGGTGATATGGATCAATGTCACCCATACTTTGCACAGCATTTTGTGTCAAATCTTTCTTAGCTTAATCAGATTTTCCAACAACAATTGAGGCTCGATTAAAAACCTGTTCTTCATAAATTTACCCTTATATAAAATACGATAGATCTCCTTCATCCGGAAAAAGGGATGGTTCACAGCACTTCTCGCTTCTCACACACATTATGCATACGCAAAGGCCTACGTCACAGCCCACCAATGACCCTTTTTTAAGGGCAAAACTTGTTACGAGAAACTAATTCTATAGTGAACAGGTCTTAAAATTTTTTTTCAACCTAATGTTCCCAAAACATGCGTTCAATAAGCATAACGTCGCGATTACAAAAAAATAAATAAATAAATAAAAAAGTAAAAAAGTGACAGACTTGATTTTAATTAAAAGCGATATTGCACCATATGTAAACATTTTAAAATCTGTATAAACCACCCATTTAAATCATTTATTAGTAGTTAATTAAGGAATTTTCTAGGATACAGCTAGAACCAGGCACGTTTCGTCCATAGAGCAATAGAGCACGTTCGCGCAGTGCCGCCCAAATTTTTTTATTGTTCTTTTACGTAAAGCACCCACAATAATAAAATAAAAGACGCCAGAAACAAAAACTAGTCAAATATTATATCAAAACAAGGTCTTTGCTGGCGCCGTAACTGTCATTTCTGGGTCTCTAGCGCCGTAAAACAAAGCCCACTCGCTTTAACTAAACGTAATAGGAGATTCAACAGTCTCTTTGGGACAGCCCAAGCGATGACGACACTCGTAACGAGTTTGGCGGTACTTTAATATTAATAAGTCGGCACATCTCAAATGTGCTCCTGCCGAACAGTGCCGAAACATAGCCCACAGCTGGCAGTCTAAAATAAACACCATAGACTCTACACTACACTATTCTATGCCAAAATTATGGGAGCCCTGGAGCAATCCAGCAGAGTGCTCAAACGAATTCTGATTGGTTCATTGTCTTGCCACAAGGCTATTTTAAGTGACTGTGTGACCGTGAACCTGAGAGAGGTGAACGTGACAAACTCAAGTCTCCGTCCTATGAGTTGTACCTTTGAATGGTTTTGTTGTGGAGTGGTGAAAGTTATTACCGGGTACTTGAGTGTTCAGTTCTAATGCAGGATGAACGAAATTGATGTTTAGCTTACAGACAGATTTAGTTCTAGAAATCAAAGCGACAAAGTAAAAGGAATGAAAATAAAAGCGCGAGGTCCTCCCTCACCAACCCAAAGATCCTAAAATTATACACTATCCCATTTACTATTCCCTTGGCTATCTTCAGCTTGTGATAGCTTAATTAATTGTTTCAAGCACACTTTTCAGCCCCACAAGCTGCCCCTGGCTAGAACGTCTTTAAAATGATTGATCTGTTAAGACAAATTGATACAAGTCACTGTGCAAACGTTAGACAACCTATTTCGATAGTTGAGGATATAATTATTTGACAATAACGTGCGCACAAATTTTTGACCGCACTGTAGTTAGTAAATGTGATGGAAATAAAAGTGTTTTTTCTCAAGTCTGCTGCCTGGTCGTGACTAGCCTACCTTCGTGCTTCTTTTGACACATGTTCCACACATTATACTGAATGATAACAGTTCGTCCATTAATGTCTGGCAATGACCAACGCATCTGCAAGTGGTAATATTTCTGAAGCGATATAGAGGAAATAGGGGGTAAGATGATTTGTGGCTTCAGCTACTGATAATAAGACTAGATTCTAATTCTAGCAGAGAAGAGTGCCAGCATTTGACATTTAACAGTTCCATTTCCACGTGTGGATGTGCGACTTTCGGTCTTTTCTCAGGAAGATGCACAACATACGAAGCTCGTTGTACACGTAGTAAAATAAATGCAAACAATAATAATATATACAAAGCATACATGCAGATGTTTATGTGGTTCATTGTCTTTGAACTTTATTTATTTCTGGGAGTAATGCCAGATGGCGTGCGACATGCTTCAAATTCCAATATAATATGCGTGAATCTGGCCAGAAAAAAGTGAAGTTGGAAAATCCATTTGTTAGGACAGACCCATTGAAAGAGAAGGGAGGCTCACAGTCAGTGGAACTAGACCACTCATGGCTGGGGGTAAGAGCTTCTGTCGTGTGCATGGATATGGCGCATGCCATGAGCGTTAATATAGCACTTAAGCCAGAGTGTCGTTTTGTCAGACCTTGTCTATGCCAACTTTGTAGCCAGCATTCTTACAAGAGAACTATTTAGTCTAATGTAAATGTATTTTTCTTATAGAGGGGAGACGTTTATGTCTGCTTAATTCTAAAAAGTGCAAATGAATGTCCTTACTTTCCTGTTCATAATCACAAACGACGCTTGCGAAGACACAAGAGTAATTGCTGACACAGACAAGCCGTTTTGTGATTGGGTTTATCTGCATGTCTTGTTCATGTTCCCGTTGATTTAATATTCAAGGCGATATGTTCCAAGCACGAGTCCTTTTGATTCCTTAATTGAATCAGGGAAGGAGGAAACAGGAAAAAAAATGAGAACTTGTAGAAAGGGTGAATCAATTAAGAACTTTGAAATAAAAGCAATCCTCTAAAAAAAAACCCCCCCCCCCCCCCCCCCCCCAAAAAAAAAGCCAACCCACCCAACCCCCCCCCCCCCCCCCGTTTTTTCCCCCTCTTTTCCCTTCCTGTCACACGCAAACGCAATATGATTTTTTTTCAGATGACACAAAAGTGCATGGTAGCAGATCGTTAAAAAAGCCTCAAAATAACCCAGCATTCTGTCAATTTAGGTTAATAGCATTATGGGTAAAAAGGCATAAACAATCACCTGCACACACGCCTTCATTAGGGCAGGAGATAGGACATATCCCTTTTTTCAACGAACAAAAAAATGCTCAAATTGTACTCCGAAACAATTGCGTGATAATAAGAAATGGGAGTATTGTTTTGGGTATAATGTTGGCTTTTATAAAATATATTTCTATGTGTGTACTGGTGTAATTATTCTCTCTGTTGGCAGAATAATCTAAACATTCAAATTTTTCTATTTTGTGCGCGTTTTTATCACTGTAGCCATTTAATTTTTCATAAGCACTGTCTCCTGGTTGTATCTGGAAGCTATTAACGTCTTCCTTTTCTGAAAGAATTTTGACTGCAGTTGATACAATAAATCATTGTCATTTGCTGCATATTTCTTTCGTCTGACAGAAGAATCAAGGTAGCATTCTACTAAAAAGAAGTTGCCTTTATCAGTGTTCCCCAGGCGAAGAGCCAAGACTGCCTAATTGTACGATTTTCAAAAGCTCTAAGCACGGGCTAATGGCTATAACATTTGAGTAGAGGATGCTTCAAGATAAGGATTTTGTAATTAAAATGTTTAAATTAAAAACGGCTTTTTTGCAATACTTTTTCTTTCAAAATTTGGCTGAATATTGTCAAAAGTACGGTATTGGCATTCGGGTATTATTTATCCCTCTTCCCTTTTGAAGATAACAAAGGGCAGGAAATCAAACTCTAAAATAATACTAAAAGTGATGTAATAAAACAGCATTTTTTCATCGGTGTAAGGAAATAATATGTATTATTCAACGGTACATAATACAAAATAAGCTACATAAATACACTCGTGCCCTAATTAATATCAACATTGATTGACAACAATCAATACCATGCCAAATACAAAAAAGGTACGCTCAGGAAAACCTTCTAGAAACAACCTGCTAAGATTACCTTTAATATAAGTGGTGTTTTTAATTTTCAACACCGCTATCGACGCAATTTAGATCATTTAGGGGGTGGGCTTCTACCCTGCCTGTCAGGGCCGGCCCAGGCTGAGAAGGATGAAATACCGCGAAAGAAAGGCCAAGTTACTCCTTAAATAATTGACCTTACACCGGGATCGAACTATAGTCGTTTGCGTGTGCCGATGAAGCGCGCTATAACTACCACCAAAGATGCCGATTTACCCACTTAAACGCTGAGTCCCTGACCTACTATTGCTAATTTTGCTGAAAGCTCTAGCTCACTTGGCCTTTTAGTCATGATTCTATATTGTACATGAAACTGAGACTATTCCTGCAACGCAAAAAGGCTATTCACAGGAAAACGTGCTCTGGAGAATGTTGAAACAGAACAATACAAGCAGTTTGTTGTCTATAACCTACGAGAACGTGCACTCGAAAAGTACTGTGGCCAGTCTCTTATCTTGTGATGAGAATCGGTGCTTCTACAGGGATTATTGAGGAGTACCAAGAAAACAGTAAATATTGAGTTACAAACACACACACACACACACACACACACACACACACACACACACACACATACACACACACACACACACACACACACACACACACGTACAACACTCTTTCAACCATTTTGTTCTTTCTCTCCCTCCAGATTTGGTGATTTGCGAGGCGCAGCGATAGTTTCCGATATCATGGGATACAAGGGTTTTAGGGCTTGTCCAGGCGACATTAGATGAACATCCATGGACGGAGACCTTTGACGTCGGAATGAGGGGGGAGATAGCGATGTTATTGTTGCTGTTGTTCTTGTGGCTGTTGTTGCTGTTGTTGCTGTTGTTGCTGTTGTTGCAGTTGTTGTTGTTCCAAGTGGTGGTGGTGGTGGTGGTGGTGATGGTGTCACTTTATCTGGCGATGCTGGCACTGTTTTTGTT
>NW_004797753.1:161165-164616 GCF_000002075.1 Aplysia californica
ATGCAGACTGGGTGTCTCCCTATCTCGCCCCCGATGTAACGAATGGACATGCATCACATCCCATCCCTCCTTGACCTTTACAAACTCACGTCTGTATCTAACACACAATTCTGACGCTATGAACAGCGGGCAGATAAATCAGGCCCTTAAACCACCGTTCAATAAGCATCTCCAGATCTTCAGATAGCGTCCTCGAACCCGGCTAGGGAAAGGTCTGGTGAACGTGATGCTATCGCCTTAATTGGATTCTTTCCTTCTCTGCCAGCATTGCAAGATCCCGAAAACTCCGGACGGAAGTCGAGATTCTCAGAGTGTGGCGGTTGTTCATTTAGATCTGATAATGGCGGTGGACTTGACTTCTCTGACCGTGTGCCAGCCGTTTTTTAATCTGTCTGCTGTTGTTGTTGTTGTTTGTTGTTGTTGTTGTTGTTGATGATGTTGTTTATTGTTTTTTGCTATGTCAATTACCTTTATGTGCTCATTGCTAATAAAACTGTGTACAACATCTATTTTTAAATTGCCTTATAATATAATAATTTTTATCCTTTAAATCCTCAAAGACGAACCGCTATTTTGCATTATTGATCAGTTTCTATATAAAAAGTACAAAGAATTGGATACCACTGAAAAACAATTTCGAAGTTCAGATTGCTTCCTATTTCAAAGCACACGACATTGCTTCAGCTCTCCCTCAATATGTTAGGTCGTCGTCTGTCTACCAGTACATCAGCGTCTCTACCCCCCACTCTCTCTCTATCCCCCCCTCTCTCTCTCTCTCTCTCACTCTCTCTCTCACTCTCTCTCTCACTCTCTCTCTCCCTCTCTTCTCTTTCGTTAGTCTCGCTCACAAACACGCTCAAACACTCAACGTGAACACAATGTTTTGTTTGTTACTTTTGTTTATTTATGTCGTCTTCTCCTCATTTTCTAATAATTCATCCTCCCTTTTGAACAAAACAGAGAAATTGTCACACACAAAGACATACCTAAACACGTGCATACAGACATACACTAACACATACACACGCACACACATACACACACATGCATGCATACAGTGCCACTGTCAAACACTTACACACATATCTCGCACCTATACAAAGGTTGAATACACCGGGGCACGTGCAGAGAGAGAGAGAGAGAGAGAGAGAGAGAGAGAGAGAGAGAGAGAGAGAGAGAGAGAGAGAGAGAGAGAGAGAGAGAGAGAGAAAGAAAGAAAGAGAGGGCAGGGGGGGGGGTGGAGAAAATAATAATAATATACATTATTGGACTTGACGTCAACCCATGATTATGCAAACTTTCTCGTCAGAAATCAATAAAGTTTCATTCATTCATTCAATAATGTCACTCTCCTGAAACAACAACAGGCGCCAGTTTACAGTGTTTGTTCACGCTGTGGAGCAACCATGTGCAGTCTATTGTAGTGTGGCGTATGATTTGTTGTCTAAGAGAAATTATTAACCCTTTCCGTACGCCCTGTGGTCCTTTTGTACCCCCCTGGGTTGTATTCTTCACATTTTAAAATACTTCTAGAACGAGGATCTCTTTGAAACTTTCAGTATTTCTCCAAAAAATCGTTTGGACAAACTGCTGGGCAAAGAGTACATATCGGATTAACGAGTAAATTTCCTCTTTGGAAAGTGATGGCACAGAGTTCGCCGCATCGTACGGATACAATAATAAAACACGACGTACGAATAGGGTTACAAAATATGTTAAAAGTACAAAAAATATGAAACAACATTATATTATTAATACATGTTTTCTGGATATTGACTTGTTTTGCAATTTGATGTACTTCCTATTCTCAAAATATTTTGCAGGATTTTGATGAACTGTAATGAATCTGTTTCACTTAAAATTCATTTGCCGTTAAGAAATGATATAAATAAGAATACAGAAATATAAATTACACCTCACTGATCCCATGAGGGAAAACACTTATTGTTATTTAACACAAAAATATACAGACCAAGAATACTAAATTCACAATATTGGAAATACAAAACGATTGCACAAACATGCCATAGCTGGTCGCCACAGTGCAGCACCCTGGTTTATTTTTAGTTAGTGTTTGTGTCTTGCTTAAGGACACACCCTAATCACCACGTATCTAAATGGCTTGTCACCGACACTGGCTTGGCTTAAAAAAAACCTGAACTCTCTACTGACTCGACCACTGAGAATGTAAAACGTAGACAGGATTTATTATGGCATGTCCTTCAGTTTATGTTTATGTTTAGATAGTTGAAGGCTGTGCCTAAGATAAATAATATAGGCCTCTAACTGTTGGGTAAATAAGAAGAAAAAAAAGATAATAACGGAGATGAACGTAAGGAATGTTCCATTTTGAAGATTAGAAGGAAATACCCAAATTTGCAGGGACTGGAAACAGAACCAATGTTTGTTACCATGAATAAACAATATTTTTTTGTGGGTTTTTTCGGAGGGGGGATCGGGGTTAACCAGGAGAACAGGGGAAAGTGGAGGCGATGGGGATAATTTCACTAACTTTCCTTTCGGCCAATGAGCTGGTGTACAGGAAGTTGACAAGCCCCCTGCCGGAAGTTGGCTTCTGCCATATCTCCGCGAAGAATATGAGATCAGCTGGAAGCGCTTACAGAGGGGCCGAAGCCTTAGGATGCGGCAAAAAATGCCCGTAAGTAGATCAATAGAGCTTAGAGACTCGCAGCCTGAGTGACCAACTGAATAAACAGTGTTTTTAAACATGAAAATATCAAACGTTACTTCTCGAACTAGAAACAACTGAGGAAAAAGTTTGTTTTTCTCTTATTTGAGACAAAAATCGATATTTCCTTCTCTGTTTCCTTTACTTAAACTGTGCATCTTACATTACTGGCAAAATGTACACATGGACGCACGGACGCATGCACACACACACACACATACACACACACACACACACACACACACACACACACACACACACACACAGAGACACAGAGAGAGAGAGAGAGAGAAACAGAGACAAACAGACAGTAAAACACACAAACACACAGACAGACAGACCGAGAAAACCTCTGCCAAGTCTGGCTGTACTCAACCTTCGACCCCCGACGTCTCAACACTTGTCAGAGCAGGAATATTCATTGCATCGAATCAGAGCCGTATTACAAGTCCTGACCAGCAAAGGGAACTTTCTATCTCGCCATCATACATAATCTTTGGAAACTACATCACAGTGGTATGAAAAACATATTTTTTGTTACAATTCAGAAGCTATAGCGTCTGTTTGTGTCTGTTGCATGTACTCAGTGACTTGTGCTTATCTAGAAGCTATAGATCTTATAGTTGTTGAGTTTGTTTTCCCAGAGAAATAAAATGAAGATGTGAATTTATTGAGTAAACTATGCGTTTCCTCTTTGAATGAAAAGTTGATCAGATTGCACTAAATATGCAGAAGAGAGGGAGAGAGAGAGAGAGAGAGAGA
>NW_004797753.1:165738-169119 GCF_000002075.1 Aplysia californica
GCCCTCTCTCTCTCTCTCTATCTATCTATCTATCTATCTCCCTCCCTTTCCAGTTACTCTGCTCTACATTGTGTATCTTCTCCTCTCTATCGTTCACTTTCTAGCTTGACTTCTCTTTCATCCTGAGGCAAGAAAGCTTTACAAAATCAATTGCAATTTTTTTCAATGACATATTGATTGTATAAACGAATACACAATTAATGTTTATGAATTCAAAGACTGCGTATCCTTAAGACTGCTATCGATATGTCTTTGCTGTCAAGATGTGCGCATGTAGTGATTACAAATTCAATCTGGGAAATGATGACTTTTTTACGACTCTGATAAGCGAAGTCAAAAAGCACAAAAGTTCACCCTTGAGATGACTATAAGAAAGGTGTAAACAACATGAAAGCGTTCACGTAGCGAGAAAACAGCAGCTATATCGGAAATGGCCCGTTGCAAAATGCCATATTATTTTTATTATTACCATTATTTTTTTTATTATTTTTTTTTCATCATCATGATGATGATTGTGATTATGATTATTATTATCATTATTTATATTTCAAGATGCTGAGTTTCTTCCCAAATCCTTGAGAGGGGATTCTCTTGGTTTAGAGGTTACGTGTTTGCCTCTCTTTCAATATGTCCCGGATTCTGATCCTGACAGCGACAGAAAATGTTCTTGTCTAAAATATACTATGTCACATTTTTAAGTATACACGGTGTTAAAATGAAACTAGCTAGTTTCACAAGGAGAATATACTCTAATTCAAAATGAACCCCCCTCCACCACCAATACCGAAAGTTAACATAACAGGTTTATTCCCAACTTACAAGAGGTTGGGTTTGGTCTACAAAAGTAACATGATCAGTAGCGCATATTTCCTCTTGCATTGATGACGGCCTGACATCGTCGCCGCATGGAATCGCTGCACTGCCTGTTGAGGGATGTTATTCCACTCTTACTGCAATGCTCTCTCAAGTTGAGGAAGTGTCTGAGGCTGGTGTTGTCGCATGTTGTTCAACTCATCTCTGGTTTGTCTTGCTGTTTTGAAACGATTCCGTAGATGCTACAGGCGCATAAAAAGATAATCTCTAGGAGTAGTTTTTCTTTTCCTCAAGTCGACGGGATCGATCCTTTTGTGATCTTGTTGTTCTTTCACGATCCATTGTTCCGTACACATTTCTTCTTGTTACATTAAAGTGTCTCGCAGCAGTGCATGCTGAGACATCCCGGCGGATCATTCCAACAAGCGGATTTCATACATTTTCTCTTAGGCCAAGCATCATGAAAAATCTCGGATGCCCTCTGTGCAAGTTGTGCTCGTTAAAGATCCCTTGTTTATTTTTTTTTAATTCGATAAAAGGAGACTTCTGCGGCACCCGGGCAAAATTCAAAATTTCTACCAAATTAAAAAGGCTTAATATGTCCTGTGCGGTTATATGACCTTACGCATTTGCAAACACCGTAAAACACTTACCAAAACAAAAAAAAGCAAAAGCCTCTAGCCGTGAAAGCCTACTGCATTTCTGTCTCGGTTACAGAGCACTAGCATGGCCCGCTTATAATGTGTCTGCTATGGCGATTTTCTAACTAATTAGCTCGCCTGACGCAAATGTGACAGCAATTATTATTTTTTTCTTGTTTGATAATGCTAAAGTGCCCGGCTCGAGTACTCGCTATTGGTAGCTTCAGGCTACGTCAAAAAAAAACTTTGATTGCTTGTTGCAGGTTTTTTTTGTTTTATTTTTGTTTTGTTTTGTTTTGTTTTGTTTGGTTAGTTTGGTTTGGGTTATTTTGGCTTGAGACGTTTTTCTTTCTTTAAAAGAGAGACAACCAAAGTATTCTTTTTTACAAAAAAGGGGAAATGTAAAAACGCATGAGTAGATAATATTATGCATGTTATATTATACCCCCACATCAGAAAAAAATGACGCAAACATGCGCTACATAATCACAAAATGCACATGTACACACAAAAACACACAAAAACCTTTGCACCCCCCCCTTCCCACACAAAAACAACAAACAAATAAACACACATACACAAGCTAATAAACATACACACAAATACACTCACACAGATTTGCACATAATACATACACATGCTCACACATACGCACATAAACGTGCATGCACACATACACACTGAAATACCCTTTGTTTTTTCCGTAATATTTCTTCCCCCTTGCCGGCAAATGCAACATTAAAAATGTTTTGCATTCGTGTGCATTATTTCCCCTCATTTTACGGCTAATAGCACCTTCGAAGTTTTCCACACTATACTTCTCACAACATCTACCGTCTGGACGCCTCCCCTTTTTACTTTATCGTCCCCAAATCTATCTTAACCACCCCCCAAAAAAAAATAATAATTTAAAATGAAAAACCTTGTTCACCAGTTATTTTCGTGAGACAGACAGATTCATGCCAAAACTTTTCCTTGCCAGAAAATGAAGACACTTTTAATCTACATGAAAAAAAAAGTTTTAATAGAATCCTGTCTATCATAATATTATTAGTATGCTTAATCGCATAAACAGGCGTGTGGAACAAGTGTAACTTCATACCATGTTACGGATTTTCCCCACTAAAAATCAACGATAACGTAGACCGACAGTGACTTTACATTCCAGGGTCAACTAATATAGTATGTTTAAATTCTCGACAAATCCTTGTCAGCATTATTGTTGATCCAAGTGTCAGGTTGCATTTTTTAAAATTTTGTTTATAGAGGTTTCAAAGTTCAATAAATATTTTGGTGCCTGTATTTTCAAACTCCCTACATTATTTGAGTGCTGGTTGTTTACATTATGTTACTAGCGTAGATAAGGTATAAAAAAAGAAGATTATTTTATGAGGTAACTGGTAATGTAATCTCCATTTCGTTTTACAGCTCCGTAATAATATTTGACTATCTAAAACAGTTTTTAACACCCTATGTACCACCAAAAACGCTCAGATCATCAAGTGACAAAACAACCATTGTTAAACCTAAAATAAATTACAAATCATAAGGCCAAAGCTCTTTTTCATAGTTTGGCCCACTTGTTTAGAATAGGCTTCCAAAAACTATCAGAGAAGCAGAAAACCTAGAGATTTTTAAGAAGAAACTAAAAGCATTTCTATTATCATCATATTCCAATTAGACAGAATCCATCCAAGCTGTAGATTATCGTGAGTTTGTATGTGCGTATGTAAGTATGTGTGTATGTGTGTATGTATGTGTGTATAGGTGTGTGGTGCGTGCGTGCATGAATATGTGTGTGCACGCGTATGTAATACTATGTGCCTTGAAAATTGATTTGTAAATCCATAATATGTATCATGTTATTAAGCGCATAGAGCATTGCATAAGTGGATTTGCACTATATAAATGCTATCCATTATTATTA
>NW_004797753.1:169942-172284 GCF_000002075.1 Aplysia californica
GGAGAGAGAGAGAGAGAGAGAGAGAGAGAGAAAGCGAGAGGGAGAGAGAGCAAGAGCGAGTGAGCAAGAGAGAGAGAGATAAAGAACGAGAGGGAGAGAGAGCAAGAGCGAGAGAGCAGGCGCTTATAGATAGATAGATAGAGAAGAGAAAAATAAAATGAGAAAGATCGAATGAAATAAATAGAGAGAACGATCGAGATGGAGGAGAGAAATGGAAAAGTTGGAGGCTCAAGATTTTCTCTCAAAACCCACCTCATACGCTTTTGTAACCTTTTTTGATGAGCAATAATTAAACACTCACGTTCCAGAAGAAAAAAATATAATATACAATCCATCAGCACTGATAAGGGATGTTGGTTAATTGGCTATTCAAGCAAAATTTTTGTCGCTTGATGGCATTGGGAGAGAAGAGTTTTTTTGTTTTTTTTGTAATGCTTTGTCTGCACTTTTCAAAACAGAAACAAAAACGTTTTTCTTCAAGGTTGTCCACTTCATTTCGTTGAAAGGCTATTAAAGGTCAATGCAAGATCTAGCACACTAGTGGGCTTCATTTTGTTAACCCAAGACAGTAAAGTAAAAAGAGGGTGCGGGCTGGGATTTCCCCTTCATCCTGAGAAGTTTTTGGATTAGCGAAGAAAAAGAAAAGACACAACACATGAAATAACTTTTCTTCATGGGAAGAAAAAAAAGTGTCGGTTAATTTACACGGATTTGCAGAGAATTTTCTATAGGCCTATGGGTGTAAAGAAAAATAGAAAACTGTTATTTTAGAGCAATAGTATGGGTCGGTTTTAGAGACAGGAGATATTTTAGTAGTACTCTTGTTCCAGCAGAGACTCGGAGGTTGTTTTGTATTATGTCACATTTGTTTTCTGTAATGAATGATGGGATACAACAACGACAACGGCAACAAGATAAACAAAAGTAGCAACAGCAACAAGAACAACAACAACAACAGCAACAACAACAAAAACAAAACAACAACAACCAAATCCCAGTTGATCCTGCGAAATTGAGTCAAAGCAGAATTGAACCTCAATGACATAAACCGCTTTAAATCGGGCATACTACACAATTTACAATTGCTGTCACAATCAACACTCACAAAAAAAAAAAAAAGAATCCCTTATTGCTGTCGAAAATCAAGGCTAATAAAAAACCCAGACAAAAATGCACAACAATAAATTCGAAATTAAAACCCAGACACTTAGTATGTCGATCAGAACTGAATAAGAGATAGAGCCCTCTCATTTATTATAACAAACACGATGACATGGTACTAAGGCGCTTGTCATGTGACAGGAACGAAGTTGTGGTAAAACACTGAAAGCTTCTCAAAGAGCCCACATTGAAGAATGCTCTTTGGGGACACTACACATTGATGTCTCCGTTGCAGTTTCAAGCCACACCCTACACTTTCAAACTAAAGATAAAAATAGCGCATCGCGCAAAGCTCATGCTAAAAGAAAATATAACAAAGAATATATACCCATGATTAAACAAGACAGCTGAAAGGTTGTTATACTAAAGGAAAGTGCGGAAAAAACAACTATTCTTCCTAAAGAATAAAGGGTAGAAGCTCTAAACTCTTTCCAAAATCAAAAGAAATTGTCTAGAAAGCCTTAAAATCGCCAAAGCATAATGAATCAAGCAAAGCAAAGCAACTTTCTTGAAAAGTCACAAAATAACATCGTCAACGAAAGCCATCCAACTAGACCATGGCGGAAAAGGGCAACCCCCCCCCCAGTCAAAACCACACAGAAATGTGTTCTTTAGTAGGTATGAAGGGTATTGACCCAAACGACGATAATTCGATAAAAATTCACAACCCTGCGGAAAAGGCCAATTTCTCCACTTTGATTTATTCTGACGAGTGCCTGGCTTCACTACGCTGCCTCACATACGGTAATGATTAAAAGTCGTACCAGAGAGTGCAGCATAATCGTGAGAATTAACTGCGGTGTAAAGATCGTTTATGCACTTTTGTGGCTATAAGGAATGTTGTTGTGAAGATAGAAATGTGAGGCAGCGCGGTGGAATCTGTTTTGGGGAATGTATAGATCTTAATCACCTTGCATAAACATGTTGTAAATGGTGTACAAGACGACTATTAAAATTATACGATTTAAATGTCAAAGCATGTTTTAAACATTAGTTTGGTTGTTAAATTAGAATGAGAAATAGTTTGACTCACATTCAGACAGATAATATACTAACACTGACAAGGTAGTGAAGAAATACACGCGAGAGAGAGAGAGAGAGAGAGAGAGAGAGAGAGAGAGAGAGCGAGAGAGAGAGAGAAAGAGAGAGAGAGAAAGAGAGAGAGGAGAGAGAGAGGGGGG
>NW_004797753.1:172384-176984 GCF_000002075.1 Aplysia californica
CACACACACAAAGAGACAGACAGACACACACACGCACACTTACACACACACACACACACACACACACACACACGCACAAACACATACACACAGAGAGATAGATAGAGAGAGAGAGAGTAGAGAGAGAGAGAAAAAGAGAGAGACAGACAGACAGATAGACAAACAGACAGACAGGTAAACAGACAGACAGACAGACAGACAGACAGACAGAAAGACAGACAGACAGACAGACAGACAGACAGACAAACAGACAGACCTTTGGCATTAAACGACCAAAGACGAAGGAACAAGTCAAAGTAAGCAGGACTCACTTGAGGAAGACCGTGAGTCCGAGGGCGGGAAGGTCCTGCTTCATGACGTCCCACGTGTCCTGCACCAGCTGCAGCTGCCTGGCTGTGAGGTACTTGTTGAGGGAGCCCACGTCACCTCCGTCTGTCAGACACGACACTGCCGGGGTGTTACCCATAATGCCCGGGAAGCGAATAGCGTAGTCAAATGTCAAAGGTAGGAGAGTATTAGATTATTGCTCTCGTCTGTTGTGGGGCTTGTTTTTAATTTCAGATCGGCTCGACTGATGGCGACTATTACTGATTGCTGTCTCACTGGAGCTGGCTCGAGACGGTACCTTCTTTGTGGAGCAGTGCTTAAAGTCAGATCTCTCAGATTGATAATATGAGAGGTCTAGCCTCTGCTTTTTAGATCAGATCCCAAAAAAGTTGGTTCAGACAAACTGAAATTTTCCTGGAATGTTGAGCTCGATGTTAGTTTATATCGCGTTTAATTAAGTCCAGATCCCGGTATTGCTATATCACTGAAGCAATAGTTGCATACCTGAATAACGAAAACAAAGCCATCAATTTATGCAAGTCAGTGCCTCACTAAGAGTTAACATTTTCATCTGAACACGACTACTGTCAAACTTTATTTTTAGAATAATATGCAAAAGCCCTGTCGACCGTTACTTTCCCCTTTGTTAACGACCTAAAGAAAGCACATGTATGTGTGTGAACATGTATATTAATACTACACATCTATTTCTGTGAGGGTAGAATTATGGTCGAGTGGGTCTTAAAGTTTACAACAAATAAAGCAAAGTGCCAAGTCATGATTTAGTATGATTTAATAGCTTAAAATAACAATGCGTATTGAAACTCTGAAAGAGCTCCATTCACAACGTTTTACAAATAAAGAGAAAGACATGCATTGAATGGGCTAGCTGTCATAGGACTATCGGACGTTTTGATCACCTGAGAGGAAAAGGCGTCGATATATATGAATAAAAACCAGTTAACAACCATTGACCCCCTTGCAGATCTCACAAGTTTGCCTAGCAACACGGTCTGTCACAAATCCATGAACGCTCGCCTCCCTCCAGCCCAACCCACACAACGCGTGATAAAGAAGCTAAAACATTGTATTGCTCGAGGCCAAACCATGCACTGAGGCTATTTCTATTGTAGTTTAGTTTTCGTGATGGGTGGATAAAGTATTTTATTTTGAAAGAAAAGTAATATTTAGCAGCCTTTCACAAATATTGATTCAGAGCATTTAACTGACGTAAATCTGAACAGAATTTAAAAAAAGAACGAAAAAGAAAAGAGAAAAACAAAAAACAAATGAGGGGCGGATTATACTATGTCTGTCAAAAGAATAAACCCTCGATTTGTCTTCAGACAGTGGCATCAACTGAAAACTTTCCAGCCGGTGATTTCTCGTCGGACAGGAGAGGGTCGTTTACCGCTCGGGACATAAATCTAGGGCTCAGACACAAATACTGGGCAAACGACAAGTTGACTAAGATGACATTGTGGACCGCCCGTCTACTTGACACGCCCGGACTACAAAATCTCCGCAAGATGAGCGATTTGTCTTTAGCATGAGTAGTACGTGGCTTTCTTGCCCGCATTTTACTGAGTTAATGAGGAGAATTTTCTGATGACATGTCGGATATAAAATCCGACGTCCGGAGAATTATATACCGTGGGTCACGCACCATTAAGGTGGTTCTCCTCTGGAACTGGGGCAGAAATCACTCTCGTCAGATTTCTGACCTGACGGCGTGTCTCGAGGAAATCCGAGGAGTCATTTCTTAATCTGCAAAATCACCTTCTAAATATATCTCATATTATTTCTATAACTAAGACAAAAATCCTTGCTTGTCTTAAAAGATGATGTTATCCTTGTGTGTTCGAGAGTACTGACACACTTCTATGACGTCCGAAGTTGTTTAGGGAGTGGAAATATTCCAGGGGTAGCGGCTTTACAACGGTCGTGAGAGAAGGCTGGACTCTGGTACACGTTGTGGCTTTCTAGCGGGAGCACCTGAGGGAAATAGGGAAAAAATTACAATATTATCATTATTGAAATTGATTTAGTTTAGTTTTAGTAGAAGGTTTTGCGGCGCTCGCAACTGCATAAGGTCATATGAGCGCCAGAAGATTAGAGGTGTTACAAGAGAGTAACAAACATAAAAAAGAAAAAGGGAAGATAAGGACGATAGATGTTTGATAGGAAAGAAGAAGCAAACTACACCAGAGCACCCGCCAACCACCCACTTGAAATTTATACGATGTGACTACATAACAAAAACAATTACTTCAAATTCAAATACATTGTAAATCATTGACAGCAATAACAACAACAACTGAAAAAAAAATGTTTAACGAGTATTGCCTTATCTAGACTGGTACCACTTGCTTATATCAGTTAGGTCCTTTAAAATACTATCTGCAGTTATGTAGTTTACCAAGCACAACAGTTTTAACACAAGCGCCTTTGACGAAATAATGTTTGAGAACAATCTAAAACATTCGTGCCCTTTGCTGCGTCAAAAACCTCTGCGTTGAACAGAACCACATCGAGGATTTTCAATTACTTCTCCTCTAGAAATCCAATATTGACAGTAAAAGTACTTTCCAAGTCTGATAACATAACAAAGTAGCACGCCATTCATTTATGTCTATAGGTGGCCCCTGTGTGTTTGGTTATATCGTTATTATGACAAAACGCTTTTCTAACAAACCTCGTAAAGGTTTATTCTTGGGTGATTATGATCTTTACAGCAGAAAGGCTAGTAATTTGGCTCTATCACCGACATTACCGGCTTCCTCGAGCTGTTGGTCTAGATTTGAAAAGCAAAATTCATTGATTGTAATAACTTTCAAATTTCCTGAGTCAGATTCATCTATGTGAGGGGTTGGGGGTGTTTTGTTGTGAGATACGTACAATTGTTTGTTGTTCTTCTTTATTCTTTGTTCAAAACGCTAATGTAATCATATCATAAGAAACTTTTTACACACACACTTACACACACATATACATACATATAAACACTTACACACACACACACACACACACACACACACACACACACACACACACACACACACATACAAACACAAACATACACACGCAGACAAACACAAACACACACACACACACACACACACGCACAAAACGCAAGATTGGACGCTCCCCTTTTCTTAAGAATGTATCGCGCAGCAGGATTTGTGGCTATCGATTTGTACACATAACCAAGAACGATATATCTCTTGTTTCCTGTGCCAAAGGTCATATTATTTTCGCCAAGCCGGATTTGTAACATGTCATATTAAACAGAGATTGCCACTATGTCGCTTTTTCCTCGAAAAAGGACCAACTAAAGTACGAAACAAACACCCGGAACACCGGAAGTTTTACAGACCCGTAACGAGTAAAATCTCCGCCGTCTTAAAAGATGGCGTCTTAACTTGTTGGTTTAGAATATCTGGCTTGTCACAGACATAACTACTTGCCACTATTTCTTGCTGCCCCTTCAATTTTCTAAATTTCACGCTGTTTATTTCGTTACTATTTTGAGTATCATCTGATTGTTCTGTTTGGCTTCCGTTTTGTAATCTTCAAAAGACGTCCGCAGTTGTTTTCTAACGAATCTATGACTTTGGGATGTGCCTTTACATTCAACTAAGCTTGAGTTGAACTCGTTAGGGTTGATCTTCAGTTAAGCAGATCTTTATATTGGGTCCCAGCACCTCTAAAGTCTTATTCATTATAGTTTCCAACGGTGAAGTTGAACTTCTAATGAGTTTATCTTTTTTCACTTCCCCAACGACATCCGTAGTTGACAGTATGATACAATCATTATGTGCCAAAAAATGATTATTTGGTGGTACGGATTGTCAAAATATTACGTCCCTATCGACACAATTGTATTACTTTTGAGGCTGGCAGTTTTAACCGAGTCTGACAGGGACAACCAGGGCTGAGAAGGAAACGACAACTCCCTAGGAAAACAGAATGACAGACTCGATAGGATGAATTCTTTAGGCGGAATTGTTTTCATGTCTTGTGCATTTTACGACCTACAGCCTAATCGTTACGCATCAGACACCACAGTGGTAAGAATACTTAAGTAAGTGGTGGGCCGAAAAATAGCAGAGTGAAATTCTGTTCCTAATGGTTAGAGTATAAGAAAGGAAACAAATCAGGTTTAGCTTATCTAACTCAATGTTCTTTCAAGATTCTGAACCAACAAAATAAAACGAATACATGTCCGTTAAGAAAGTGTCAAGTGAAGGAGTCGATTTTTTAAAATTGAAAG
>NW_004797753.1:177721-178920 GCF_000002075.1 Aplysia californica
ACCCTCCCCCCCCACCCCCCTTCTCCTTAAGAAAAAGTTTTTAAAATGAGATAAAAATTTCTTTGCTTATCAGTTCACGTCGCCTTGTGTAAGCACAGAGGATCGCACTTAAATTAAAGCAGATAAAATAGGAAACCAGAAGTCAAGAACTTGACGTGCTTAAATTAAGCTTATTTTTTTAAAGTTTGAGTAAATACATCACCCACACCAACTCAGTGGGTTTGAAAATCGCTTTATAGCAAAAACGTAAAACAAACCTTTTTATATCTTTTTTAAAAAGGAAAGTAAATAACGCTTTGGATGATAATTAATCTTTTGTCACGAACGCATCGCGTCATAGATGTTACGATTTTTATGGCTGTTTCTTGTTACGGATGCCACAATGTTTCTTTTCAAAACACCACAACGTTTGCTTTCACTCAAGACCTTCAGATTTAGCAATCCCCTCTTCTTTTGATCACTCCATTCATTCTTTGCTCGCATTCGATTGCAGCAAAACTCTTCTCTATTCTTTAACATCTCAATCGTGAGGGTTAAATCAATTCTGGCCAACACTGGGGCGTTTTTAAATGATTCGATCGTTGTCTATTCATATACGATAAAGGCACTGGGGTTTTTTGAGTGCCGAGTGAAAGAAAAGAAACAGAAAGACTTGAAAGGAATGAGGGTGGTAGGGTATAAACAATGGTGCGGATAGGCTGGGGGGAGGGTGAGAGAGAGAGTGTGCGAATGTGTGTGTGTGTATGTGTGTGTGTGTGTGTGTGTGTGTGTATGTGTGTGTGTATGTGTGTGTGTGTGTGTGTGTGTGAGTGTGTGTGTGTGTGTGTGTGTGTGTGTGTGTGGAAGAGGGGAGGGGTGTAGGTAGGGTGAGATGGTAAAAGAGAAGGAGGAGGATGGTAATACAAAAGGGCAATGTTTACTGGAATGCAGCACTTCTATCAAGTGAGAGCAGGGTTCCCATAAGCGGCTCAGCAGTTGGTCTGCAGACATTTAGTGGAAATTCGTTACAAATTTTTTCAAGGTCCCTTCGCACAGTAGCAAGCTGGTACTGGAATTTTTTATGACGTAGCTATTATACTAGATGGAAACCTGATACAAACTTGCATTTACGTTGAACGGCTTATGTAAAGCTTTAAAGCTTTTGATAGAAGAAGAAGAAGAAGAAGAAGAAGAAGAAGAAGAAGAAGAAGAAGAAGAAG
>NW_004797753.1:179020-183594 GCF_000002075.1 Aplysia californica
GAACAAGAACAAGAACAAGAACAAGAAGAACAAGAACAAGAACAAGAAGAACAAGAACAAGAACAAGAACAAGAAGAACAAGAACAAGAAGAAGAGGAAAAACAACGACAACAACAACAACAACAACAACAACAACAAAGATAGTAGAAGTGAAAAAGAAACCGAAAAACGAAGAAATCTTTAAATAATAATGACAGACTGGGTACACAGGAAAATGATATTAAACGAACAGAGGAGACAAAGAGAGAGAGAGCTCCAAAGACTTCAGCAGCTCTTGACCCCTACATCTGTGTGCTGAACGATCATTATTATGCCCGAGGCCGCTGACCCCGAAGGCAGCTATTCATTAGAGTGTCCAAGCCAAGCAGGTTTTTTATTATCTGAAAGAGTCATTCGTTTGCCCGGAGTCGATGGTACCATGGTATACATGTATGCACATTAACCCTATTCGTACGTCGTATTTTACTATCTTATCTATACGACTTGGGGAACTCTGTGCCACCACTTTCCAAAGAGGTAATTTACTCGTTAATCCTATCCGTACACTTTGCATAGAGTCTGTCAAAATGATTTTTTGAGAAATACTGAAAGTTACAAAGAGATCTTCGTACTAGGAGTATTCTAAAAAAGTGAAGAATACAACCCGGGGGGGGGGGGGGTATAAAATGATCCCAGGGCGTACTGATAGGGTTAAGCTTGTGTATAATTTTCTTTGCACCCCGTGATCAATTTTGTTGAATGTTTGTGTTTTACTTTCAAATCGACACAAGTACATTTAGGAGGCGGGTTTTGTTCCGGCCTGGGTTGAGAAGGATACAACGTCCTAGAAGAAAAACAGAGATACTCGATAAAAATTACCCTCACATGGGAATCGAACTTATGATTTCTGTTAGCGACAGCCTGTCTGGTACACTACAGACGTTGGTTACATTCGCGTGTCTGTGTTAAAAATGAGTGGGTTTGCGTGGTTTCTTAAATCATTGTTTTAAACATACTGACGTTCCCAAATGAGAAGGAAAGAATTAGCTTTCTGTGTCTGTTTGTCAGGAAATTTGACTGCTCTTTTTAGTTTTTCACCATGTCGTGTTCCTATTTCATTTGCCACTTGAAGTCAGAGTTGCCTGGTTTCAGAGGTAAAATTGGTGAGAAACTGGCTGCCAAGGTTTGGTAACTTCCATAGTCTGGGAGTCCTTGGAAACTGAAAATTAACATTTTTTGTATCTTTAATCAATGCTTTTCAGTAAAATCCAGACCAAAATCTGTTTTTTAATTAACATAAAAGACGTTGACTAAAAAAAAAAAAGAAGAAAAAAATTGCCCATCGGCAAAAACAAGGCTGTTTTATTTGATTTCATTACTTTGACGAGCGCCTGATTTCACCACAATGCCTCACATTTTGTTGTAAGGGTCGTTAAACCTACAATGTCAAGGGCATGAGGATGAACACAATACGGACAGGGGCTGTAGATCATTTGGAAAGACGTAAATCACCGAATCGTTTATCAAGTCCAAGGGTGTCTTGGGAGGCATGTTGGCATTTTCTCCCTCCGGAAAGCTGTGTCCGACGCCAACATGTTGGGAATGTGTGGCTCGAGATCCTGCGATATTTCGTTTGAATTGTGCGTTTTGTATTCTTCACAGTATGCTTGCATCATCAAGGATCCAAACAAGTTTTTCGAGGAATATGGAAGGAAGGAAATGAATAGATAGATGGGCATAGAAAGGTAAACAAGGAGTGGGAGGAAAGGAGAAAGAGTATATACGAGAGCGAAAGAGAGAGAGCGAGAGAGAGAGAGAGAGAGAGAGAGAGAGAGAGAGAGAGAGGGGGGGGGAGGAAGAGCAAGGGAAGGAGAGAGGGAAAATATCTATAGAAAGAGAAATAGAGATGCTAAAAAGAGAAGCCTATTTTCTAACCCACGTTTTAGAGATAAGTATGACAGTTTTCGGAAATGCCAAAACAGAATACTCGTATTAAAATATATAACTCGGAATGAGACACGTTTACAGTATGAAAGTAATTTCCACTAACACAAAATATAGGCATTCGGGAATACGGTTAGACTAAAAACCTGGCAAACAGGCTAAAAGACTGAAAGAAGTAGACAAAGCAGAAAGGAAATAGACAATGTTATTTACCTTTTGTTTGTTTTATAAAGAGTTTTATGGTGCTCGTCAAAGACTTAGATAATTATGTACTTTCTATTGTACGGTTAATGGGTTACAAGATAGACTCCCTCTCAAACTCCCTTCCCTTTTCCCTCCCAAAACTTTTGCCCCCTCATTTCCCCTCCCACACCCCACATCCTTTTCCAAATTAGCAACTATCTGAACAAACAAGAAGCCCTACTTACTTGTAGAGAATAAAATATTTGTTTAAACAAAAAAGCAACAAAACTACCGCAGTTTAATTGCACTGAATATTCATTGGTAAACGGTATTTCAATGTTATAAGGATTGTTCAAATTGTAGGATCTACACGCAAGATAACAATAAGCATTGTAATACTTTTCCAGAATTCTCAGGAGGCAAGACAGGTTCCAATTATATATCTCAGAGTGTTTGCCAGAGGAGGGTTTTTAGTAAACACGCCACTGATTGGGGGAGAATTACATAAATATTCGATTTGTTCCTCTATAAACATATAGAAATTGACTAAAGTAGTAAACTCGTAAAAAAGCATTATGTTCATCATCCAACTGTGTTGGGTATTTGTCCTTCTGAAATCTTGACAGAAGATAATCGAGTCTCAAACTGCTAGACACATTGACACTTTTGGAGCCACGTCTGCTCCCTCTCCCTGCATCATCGTGACGTCACTGGACCTGGCTGGTGCAAGTAGCCGACACGTTTCTCACGCCAGGACACTTATTGAGCACGACATACCCTAGGGCTCCGCGCTCTTTATGTGTCTATTGAGCAATTCGTGTCCTTCCTGCCGTTCATTTTTTCCCCCTTTAACTCTCTTTTTTATGATGAAAAAACCCCAAAACAACTCACCAAAGCAAATAAATCCTAAAGAGAGATGGCGTAAGGGACTGAAGAACATAATACCCAGGGGTTTGGTCGGGGGGAAGGGGGGGGAGTGCAGACGTAATGCACTTCAGATGTCGGTCAATAAAAAGGTACCTCTTTTTAACATTCTCGTCGGGTAGGTACTGTCTTTTCAGTTCTGTCAGAAATTTGTTGTTTTTTCACTCTTTTTAAAAGGCACTGGCAAAGATATTTAAGAGCAAAAACTGCTCGCGTCCAAAGACATCATATGTGGAGACAGTATGGATAGATAGATAGATAGATAGATAGATAGATAGATAGATAGATAGATAGATAGATAGAGAGATAGATAAATAGATAAATAGATATAGACACGTCACAAGGTACGAAGATGTATATAGAACAAAGACGGAAAGACGCATTTTGACTAAATATCAAAACGTTCGACAAACGCTCAGAAAAGGAAAAACGTTAAATTTTATGCTGGAAAATGGAGACTTAGCCTGTAAGAAGAATTTTGCGATCTTTTTTTTTTAAACTCTCCCATAACAACAACAACAACAACAACAACAACAACATTAACAACAACTTAATGCATAAACTATCAGTTGGCCCGTCCGTGGTTAAAACATCATCGAGATAGATCGCTGGTACATGTATAATAATAATATTATTATCTTTAATAAGATAATAAAGGTTATGTAAAAGCCCCTAACCCTCTACATTATGGAAACATGACGTCCTTGTAAGATGGTCTGCATGTTTCAATAGACCTCTTTTTATGCCCTTGGTTTTCTCAAAAAGCAGAATCGTAAAATGCTTTATAAAACGTCTACAGACTGCAGCATGTCCTCCCTAAAATGTTTAGATTATGAGACTGGGGAGCTATGAAAGGGACGACACAGGCGCACTAGAAGTGCGAGCATTACGTGTGCACAGGGACTCTCGTGGAGACAGAGTCTTTGAGGTCCTGGACGAAAACTACAACATCTAAAAATCAATCTAGAGATATTGCCCATCGAGCACTGCCTCTATAGGTTTTGTGGATATCAATAGTGGGGCCTGTCTACCATTGAAGGAGTAGAACTCCTGTACAGCGGCGAGGCACAACTGAATGTTTGCTATCTCTGAAGTGCAGGGTGGCATATCTATTAATTTTACGTTTTCTGCTTGGTGTTAAGGAAAGTGGTCTGCAACAACTAGTTTATCATTTGCAATTATTAATTTATTTGTCGTTGTCCTTTTCTTTGCAAATAAAATCAATAGTAATCACAACAACAACAACAACAACAACAACAACAACAACAACAATAACAACAACAACAAAACAAGTGAAGATGTAAAATCTGAATGAATATCAACCTTTACTTGACAATAACTGACATATCAAAGAAGGTTTTGTGTAACAGGGACCCAAACCTGAAGACAAAGATAAAGATTATTATTCCACTTAGAGATAAACACAGAGACAGAGAGAGAGAGAGAGAGAGTGAGAGAGAGAGAGAGAGAAAGAGAGAGAGTGAGAGAGGAGACAGAGATAGGAGAGAGAGAGATAGGAGAGACAGATAGGAGAGAGAGAGAGA
>NW_004797753.1:184096-185959 GCF_000002075.1 Aplysia californica
GGGGGAGATAAAGACGATGGATGTTTGATAGTAACGAAGAAGCAAACCACGCCAGAGCACCCGCGAACCACAAACTAAAAAATAGGAAGAAGATTGAAGCTTATGGAAGTAAAGACTGTTCCTAAGATTACAGGTTAAAAACTTAGTCCCACACTCCTCCCTCCACCTTTAAACCAAACGGTTATAAATGTTTTATTGCCACCATCCATACAATTTACATCATTTAAGAGACGGGCAGGGGGCAATATGGGTAGTACGATATACTACGTGTACATTCCTGAAAAGAGATTGAGGACTTCTGAATGAAATATGTCTCTCTGGAGAATCGAGCTCACGTCTTCTATGTGCAGAGTGGAAAAAAAAACACCTTTACCGACAGGCGTCATTGAAACAGTTTAGGTCCAACAGTCTTCTTTTAATGTTGGGCTTTTATGCCCTCATTGGCACAATTTAGATATTTAGGAGGCGGACCTCGACCCTGCTACAGTCCTGTGTAAGGAATAATTCTCATGGTAATGAATACTTTTGGGAAATGACAGTGTCCATATTGTTCTTCTTTGCTGGGCCTGAGAATGTTTATAACCACAGGTGGGACCAGTAAAACGTAAACTTATTTTCCAGGCACATCCATGAATTGCCAGTCGCTCTTTGTTTGTAGACAAGTTAAACATGGAAATATTATTATACGGATGTGAGACACAGTCTGAGGAGTGTAGGGAAGGAGGGGTGGGGATATAATGTTTATTCCCGAAAAGCAGACTGCTGTGAAAAAGTTGCTTATAACTTTACAATGGGAACAAAAGAGATTTCACAACTGAAAAGTTGTGTGCTATAGAGACTTCACAACAACTTCGATGTTGTATTTAGTGATTGGATACAGAGAGCTCTGAATAGCATTGATGCCACTAATACGCATAAACGCGCGGGGGTAAACCAAAAAATAAAAATATGTTTGTATATATTATCATAATTGTTCGGATATGACAAATAACATGTTGCTTCAAATGACATTTGAAATTTTACAGAAACAAAACAGAGTCAAATCGCAGAACTTCAGATACCCATGCAATCGCATATTTATGTTAGACGCTGAAAGCATTCTTAAACAAATTATTTAAAAATACGCAGGATTCCAGAAGATATTATATTACAAGAGCTTGGGTACTAATATTTTGCAAACTACGATCAGATACGGCCTCAGCATTGCCCTGGCTAATATCTTGATGTCTCACCTGCATGGCTTCAGGAAATAATTCTCCCTTTTTCGTGACTAAACTGCTTATTTCAAGACCACACTTCATAATGCAGTGTCGCTTTAAGGTCACTGGGTACAAAAGTGAACTGAGGATCTTCGTAGAGACTTTAAAAATTCCCTAACACAACTTTTGAAAAACACTCCCGTCCCTGTAATTGCATCAAGCCACTCCACCCACCATCCCCAAATCCCTCCCCCACTCCCACCTCCACCCCCTCCCTCCATCCTACACCCCCACCTTAGCCACAGATTAAAAGAAAAAAGAAAGAAAAAGAAAAAAAAAGTGAAGGAATGAATGCCACCTTCTCTGATTGGCTTGCGCACACCACTCACAATTTGTTGTGACTGTAGATGCCAAACATTTCCACACGTCTTTTCTTAAAGGAATGCCACGCCCATTCTTGTCCCGTCAGATTGCCCCATTAAGTGAGTAAACAGTGATAATGAGCTACGTTGGTTTTCAGCTTTTCAAATAAACCACAAAGCTATGGAAGGTAAACAAATATGAATATTCTTAGAAACAAAAAAATCCATAATAATAGAAAAAAATCATGAAGTAAATCTTGAAAGAAAAAAAGAAAAATGATATAATAATGATAATGAAATGA
>NW_004797753.1:186059-188546 GCF_000002075.1 Aplysia californica
CTTCTTCTTCTTCTTCTTCTTCTTCTTCTTCTTCTTCTTCTTCTTCTTCTTCTTCTCATCATCATCATCATCATCATCATCATTATTATTATTATTATTATTATTATTATTATTATTATTATTATTATTATTATTATTATTATTATTGTTGTTGTTGTTTTATTATTATTATTATTATTGTTATTACTATTATTGTTATTATTATTGTTATTATTATTAATATTATTATTATTATCATTATTATTATTATTATTATTATTATTATTATTATTATTATTATTATTATTATTATTATTATTAAGGGTCTACAACTCTACGAAAGCGTTGCGATTACAACCCTACTTTGTTTTTAGACGGCAGTGCCAGGGGACAGATTGAAGCAAGCAAATCCAGGCGAAGATAAAAAAGTCAACATAATTGAGGAAACGCGCTGTAGGCAAATAGCCCTATTAAAGTTGCACTTCCCTCAAATTTTATGCAAGCTCTTCCTAAACATTTTAAGGGCATTCACTCTATCGTCCTCGTTCATCAACTGCTGCTTTATTCTCTCTATCTTTCTCTCTCTCTCTCTCTCTCTCTCTCTCTCTCTCTCTCTCTCTCTCTTCCCCTCTCTCTCCCCCCCTCTCTCTCTCTCTCTCGCGCTCTCTCTCTTTTTCCTTCTCTTTGTCCTTTCTGTCTACCTCTTTTCTCTTTTTCAGTACACTTTCCTATCAACTGTCGCATAACCCCCCTTCCCCCTCCCCCCTCTCTCTCTGTTTCTCCCTCTGTGTCTCTTTAATTCTTCTTCTTCTTCTTCTTCTTCTTCTTTCTCTCTCTCTCTCTCTCTCTCTCTCTCTATATATATATATATATTATTATTATTATTATTATTATTATTATTATTATTATTATTATTATTATTATTATAACAACATTAATAAAGATATTGTACTACTACTACTAATTTCTGACACTACTAATATTACTACTTCTTCAACTGTTACTGCTGCTTCTCCAACTACAGCCAAATCAATTTCTACAACAACTACTATTTACTACTTCTACTACTACAACTACTATTGCTACTTTTACTATGATTACTAATAACAACAGTAGTGAAAATAATGATAATGAGAGAAATAATAATCAATTACGCAATGGTAATATTATAAATAACATGAAAAACACCTAATGTGCCTCTGTGTTCTTTGAAATGTTGCACACGTTTCTCTATCAGTCTTTGACCGACCATAATCTGCCTGTCACTGTTTAATCAACTGAAGAATAATTTCAACTCAAAGGGATTAGAATTTCCAAAAATACTAATATCAATTTCAGCATCTATGTCGTGAAAATGAAATGAACGAGATGAAACGAATTCCAATGTTTGCTAGTAATTAGGATGGACTATTTGTCAAAATGCTTAGCTCTCTTTAAGCAAACTCTTCACCTTGCAGAGCGATGTCCTCTGTTCCACAGGAGCTCAGAAATTCATCACACTCCAGAGTCCTAATGATCTCTGTATGTCAACAGACTCTGTCTTTCCTCGTCCTCCTCTAGGGATGGCCCGCTTCCCTTCTACTTTTATCCCAGACCTGACAAATCCAGGGTTGCAGAATTGTCAATAACCGTGTAAGAACTTGAGCAAATTTTTGCCCGAGTGTTTAACTGATTAACTTGGGGGAACTTCCGCCTGTGGTCATTTCAATCTTATCTAAATCCTATCGACGATATTGCTGTGTGTGGATTCAGCGACCGAGAAGAACAATATGAATGGGATATTGGATGGGGAGGACAGTTTACGTTGGAAAAAAAGGGAGGGGGGAAAGAGAGTTGGGGGTATTGAAAATGGATTTTGTGAATTGAAAGGACGAACATTCCTTTGAAGAGGAAGAAGGGGGGGGGGGGGGGGGGCAGGATGAGTGATAAGGAAGCCGCAGTAGGGTAAGTTGACAGGGGGAGAAATTTTCTTTTGATGAGAGATTTGGGTTTCACTAGAAAGAAAGGGGAATGGGGGACAGTTGGGATCACAGGGGAATCTGAAAGGGTTGATGTGAATAAATAAATTATAGAATGACTGGATGAGTTCTAATATTTCTAAGACTGAAACCTACAACATCTGACAGTATTGCCTGCACAATAAAGAATCTACTTAACGGTTGTCTTACAATGCGGCTTAAAGAGAAAAAGAGCTATGATAGGCATAAAGAATAGAGACACAGACACATAATGATAAAATACTTGTATTAAGCCAGTCTGTTGCGAATCAGAGTGTTCTGGTGAGCGTATAAAATGATACGTTTGAGTCAGACGTTGAACAAGTGAAATGGAAGAGGCTATCGGTGAGAGGGTATGAAGACAGTGATAAAACAAAACAAACAAATAAACAAACAACAAAAAAGATCAAAGTTGTAATTTCAGCTCGAGAGAATACCAACTTGAACGTGCACAACCCAAAGTACTTCTACGATTTCTTTTTTTGAGGAAAAATTCATTTTAAAAGACTTT
>NW_004797753.1:190435-195435 GCF_000002075.1 Aplysia californica
TATTATTATTATTTATCATTAACATTATTCTTTCTTCCTCTTCTTTCTATCTTTCTTTATATAATACTTCAGGTGTTGCTGAAGCGAAAGACGGCATCATCGTCTGCGTAAGAAAAGAAAGGAGAAAAATAGGGTTTTATTTTCAAACAAAGAGCTTTAACTTCAAGCAGCGTCTAAAAGAACTCAGGGCTATAGCCTGAGCTCCCAGGTCTTTTACAACACTTTGGTCGCCTGATTTATTTATTTATAGAGGCATTTTTGTTACCTGTGTTAGTGTTCCTGGCGCCGTAATTTACACTTGCGCTAAACCTTTTTACATCTGTGGGGCAAAATCCAGACATTGTTTGCAATGTCTGGGACTACCAAAAATGTCAGTAACGCCTTCTTTTCGGCAGTAAGGAAAATGCGGTAGGTAGAAAAAGCCATAACACCGAAACCTCTGAGAAGAACAAAAAGCTGATTGAGTAGTTTATGACTATAGCTTGAAATAAAATAAATTATGATGACAAAAAAGACAATGAATAATGTTCTCATTTCATGCTAATTGAAATGGGGCGTTTTTCATGCTATGAATTGGTTTTTGTTACTTTATTTCTATTTGTTTTATATAACAATGGACGGTGCCACAGAATGTTGATATATAAACCATTGTGCATAATATTGTATTCATGTCTTTTTAAGAACTGTTACACTGAATTGAAAAACGCCTCCACCCCCTCTTCCGTCAACAAATCCCATATGTGTCCTTGGCATTTCTGTTGTGAAGTGGAAGTAAAAAAAGAAACATTCATTCAAAATAAAAATCAACGGTGCTTCTGAAGTGAGATAATTTATCGACGCCGTTTTCTGTATTGAGGTAAACACTGTTGTTTCCCCAAAAAGGGGCTCGGAGTATAAATCCTGCTGAAAATATTCAAATTGAAATTGATTACTCCCTTAGGCAGTCAAATTCTCTCAGCAAAAGAACAGGAAATAAGGCTAGTATTAAACATAACCCCCAAAAAATAAAAATTAAATAAAAACATGTCATTTTGTATAATATGAAAAAGGAGATTTATCTTGGAGCGTGCTATTATGAATTGAAGGGGGAAGCAGACAGCCCTTAACGTCAAGGAAACATGCTGGTAAATTGACGTTTGGGATTTCGCTGACGTTGCTCTGGATCATCTACGGGTATTATGCAGAATGCAATATCGACATGCAGAAGTTCTTGTGGAAGATGCTGGAAAAACGGGGGGAGGGGGGTGCAGTCTGATGTGGGAGGGGGCGGTGGGGGTGGTGGTGGTGGAAGGCACAATACCATGCATATCAGCGTAGATCAGGCAAAGGGATGGATAGATAGACAGATAGATAGATAGATAGATAGATAGATAGATAGATAGATAGATAGATAGATAGGTAGATAGATAGATAGATAGATAGATAGATAGATAGATAGATAGATAGATAGATAGATAGATAGACAGTCAGATAGATAGATAGATAGATAGATAGATAGATAGATAGATAGATAGATAGATAGATAGATAGATAGATAGACAGTCAGATAGATAGATAGATAGATAGATAGAGAGAGAGAGAGAGAGAGAGAGAGAGAGAGAGAGAGAGAGGGGGGGGGGAGAGAGAACGAGAGAAAGGGGGTGAGGGGATAAGGAATGGGTTTGAAAAAGAGTGGGGGGAAAAGCAAAACTTTGAATCTGTCGTGAGAGAGAGAGAGAGAAAGAGAGAGAGAGAGAGAGAGAGAGAGAGAGAGAGAGAGAGAGAGAGAGAGAGAGAGAGAGAGAGAGAGAGAGGAAAGAGGGTGGTTTGAGAGAGGTAAAAGAAGAGAGAGATTGAGAGAGATTGAGAGACAAAGATAGGAGGGAGAGAAAGAATGAGAGAAACAGGTAAGGGCAAAGATAGACTGAGACAGAGAGAGGCACAAACAGACGAAGAGAGAGGCACAAACAGACGAAGAGAGAGGCACAAACAGACGAAGAGAAAGGCACAAACAGACGAAGAGAGAGGCACAAACAGACGAAGAGAGAGAGAGAGAGAGAGAGAGAGAGAGAGAGAGAGAGAGAGAGAGAGAGAGAGAGAGAGAGAGAGAGAGAGAGAGAGAGAGGAAAGTGGCGAAGTAAAAACTATCACAAAACCAAAAACACAGACAGAAGTGGCACAGATGCAGAGGCTTCTCTTTGATGTTTTTTTCTTCTCTTTATTACCTGTCTATAATGTGTTTGGTACACATGAACTCCGCACGAAAGTCTTTACGGAAGAATACTATTTTCGCTGAGTGACAACTGTCTCTCATTTGGATTTTTCTCTTTTTTTTTTACTCCAGCAATACCAGAAGAATGACAGTGGAGTAGTGTTATGAGGCATGCTGCAGTTATGACAGGATGATAGTGCACGCGCGAAATATCACCCAGCTTAATAAACCTCACATTTCTAACTTTTTTTCTGTTTTGTTTTTACTTTCCTGAGTCTCATAATTATGCATAAAGGGATTGCTCTCTGTTCTCTTCCTAATTATCCCTTTTTCCCACCTTCCAGCTCTTTCACTGAACCATTTTTAGGTCATATTTTTTCCTGCTTCAACAACATATTCTTTTTCGTTTTAAAAAAAAAATTCTTTTGTTGTTTCTTTTCCCGGGATAATATCTTTGTCCCTCTCACATTCACAACGTCCTCGATACTTTCTGTTTGCGCTTCAATCATCAGGCTTTTGTTTTCCTTTTTTTTCGTTCTTTTTTCTTTTCTGACGTACGTGAGTAGATATTATTAATTTGAGTTGTATTCTCTTACATGACCAGTGTGTTTACGTTTACGGCTAGACATTGAAATGATGTTTCGGCGACAGCTTATGACTTAACAGAATATTATAGTAAAGCTTCTTCATCATCTGTTCCCTTTTCTCCTTAAACATTAAAATTCCCCTTTTGGTGGGGGATACATTTCCTTTCCAAACCGATGCATACAAATACTGTATTTTGTACCAAATGCAAGAAAACAGCACCATATCAAGTACATATACATTACACTCCACAAAAATGAGGTGATATCGCTAAACAAGCATTTTTACGTGTTTAATCTGAGTGAAAGTCCCGTCAAGAACAAAATTGTCTCCTGTTTCCTCACCTCATTCACGTTGATGTACTTTTTAAAATAAAGAAACTGCAATATTTCAATTAGAAAACCACGGGAGACAATTTTGAAACCGGGAGGGCTCACAGGGCAAAAATGCCTCCTATTTAGATATAGCGATGCAGCTAATTTATCGCCAATCTGATACAATTATGCCGGGGAGAAATATGTTATACAGTCGATAATGTCTCATAAGTTCAGTTGCTTCACTCGTCAGGAATCGATAGCACGTCACGCAAGGCTCTGCATAAATACATTTGTCCAATCAGCGGTCCCTGTCTGCACACTGTATCGTTTGAAGCTCACTTTTTCTTCCTATTACAGAGGGATAAAGGTTTTTTCCCCTTGTTTTATTCAAACGGGTGGGGAAAAGTGCTATACCATTACTTCATGCATCAAGGATAAAAGGGAGATGAGGGGAAGGAAATTGATAAAGAAGAGTAGATGAGGAATAAGAGGAATAGCAAAAGCAAAGAAGGATATTGGGGTAGTAGTAAAGACAAGAGAAATTTATTTTAAAAAGAAAGAAAGAAGAGGCGCAGGAGGACAGAAAAATGAGGTACACGAGGGTGAAAAAATGGGTACAAGATGACCGGATACGAATGAAGGAGGAGAAAGTGGAAGAGTAAAGCCGGAGAAAAAAATAAAAGGTAGCTGATGAGGAAGCAGTGAAGTCAGTGGCCTAGTTGTTAAGCTACCGGACTCGTGATCGTGAGGTTGCGGGTTCAGGCGTTCGAGCCGAGAGCTCAACGTTGTGTCCTTGGGAAAGGCACATTACACGAATTTTACTCACTTAACCCAGGTGGGAATGGGTACCTGGCCAAAGACAGCGAAATATCTTGTCAGTATGTTAGTGCCTTAGCGCCTATAAATTGCTGCTTACACTGTATGCTTCCAAGGAAGTTGAGGTTGTTTGTTTCAGAATGCTCTCAGGTCTGCAGGGGTAATAGTATAGATTGCGAAGCGCATAGACCTTGCTCTTAAGCGGGGATTTGCGCTATACTATAGCTATCTATCTATTTATTATTATTATTATTATTATTATTATTATTATTATTATTATTATTATGATCAAGATAGGAATGCGGTGTGATCGAGTAAGTGGAAGAGCAACGTCTTCATAAAACAGGTTGAGGTCTGGAAAGTATCTACAACCTATTTTCCACTTGCATTAAGAGTTACATACCAATACTTTCGTTCATCTGACCACAGCTTTGAATTAAAATAATCTAGACTGTGCACTATCATGGCCGCCTCTCTTTGCTCTCTATAAAAGCTTGTTTTGAAACGTGAGCTTCATTTGCACCCTAATGAAGGGCAAAGCGCATGTCAAGTCTAGGCAATCTTCCTCTGAAACCAAATTGTGGAATATTTTGAATTTTTACTGCTGAGCAGGATGGCGACACGTTTCTGAGATTTTTTTAAATGTTGCCCATAATATCTGTCGTAATAAATTATTAATATGTGTTTGCTCGTTTGACTAACACCTATTTGTTGATACACCCTCGTATGAACGCGCAATCATTTGTCGTCGTACAGTGAGTTTAAGTGAGCCATAAATGTCGGGCTTTTAAAGCTCATTCTCTTGTTGTTACAACAGAGTAAAGATTGGACTTAAGGAAAAATCCGGGGTTTATCAGCTTTGCCCATGTTCAGTGGAGGAAAGTCCTCTGACCTCGATAGGTCACGTGCAGAGAACAGAAATCAAATAGACCCAAGCTTAGGTTAGATAGCGCCAATTAAATTGGGATTTCGGTAAATATTGAACAGTCAATGTTGCTATGTGCACGCTTCAGGATAGTAGTTGTTCATAATACTATTGGTAAAACCCGGTTAAACGTCTTGAGCTAGGACGCAGAAAATGTCATATTGCC
>NW_004797753.1:202134-206045 GCF_000002075.1 Aplysia californica
GTGTGTGTGTGTGTGTGTGTGTGTTTGTTACTCTTTTAGATTTCTCACTTTAATGATAGGGTTATGTTAGGGTAGGGATAAGTAAGGGTGGAAAATGAAGTAAGAGGAGAAGGAGTCGGTTTCTCTCGGGGACAGAGGCCCAGAACGGTTTAGCTAGGGGATGTGAGCAGGATTTATGGTGAGACACAGATAAATAATTCATACATATCTCGATACTTATGGATTTGTCGGCCGAGAGTTACGCTCTTCTGCACACCCGAAACGGAAACCTGACCAGCTAAAGAAAAGAGGAAAGGGCAGAGGAATTGATACGGGGTAGGGTTGGGTCGTGGGCTGGGAGAAGAGGACGGGGTGGAGGGTGGGAGTGGTGAAAATAATATGATGAGAGAGTGTGGATTAGAGGGGATTGGGGTAAAATATTGGGGTGGGAGAGAGGGTGGTAAAAATACCTCGGGAGGCTGGGGGTGGGGGGGGGGAGGAAGTGGAGGAACTAGTAGCTATGAGATTTGGTTGCACAAAGATAATGTTGGGAGAAGATTGCGTTTTTGTTTGACAGAGATAGATAACTCAGCCATTTTTCTGAAACTTACACAACTGGGTTTGCTATATTATGTTCTATGTACCCCGTGAAATATACGAGAAATACAAACAAACAAACAAAACCTCGAGTTAAGTGGCGTGCAAGTGAGATCAGGTGGTAGAGATATACGGCAATTTTAGAAACACGTCCAAGAGAAATTGCATGGAGAAGAGATGAGAGTATCAGTAAAACAGAGTTTCCTTATTTATTTCTTCCTCACCGAAAGATACATGTTGGTTGCTGTTTTAGTAACACTTTTGCTTTTTTTTTTTTTACTTTTTGGTAGGCAACTTATAGAAATGAATTAGTGTAACATTACGATTTATATTCTTTTTTTCTTTTAGATCTTAACTGAAACTTGACCAGAACCGAAATGCAGATCTTAAAGGTCTCTCCTTGACCTTTTTTTCCCACGAGCCATTCTTTCTCTGGTTGTGGGGATGAAAAAAAAAGTGTCCTTATCGAAAAAATGTAAGTCGTCTAAAGATATGTTACACACTGTCGAAACGAACCTTATCTGGTTTGCCTTTAGTTGACTCAACATGGGCTCTGGGCTCTGGAGTAAACATTAAACCTCAAGTTATGATGAGAAGGGCAAGTTGACGAGCCCAAGAAATAACAACATTGATCCTTGTCAGCCAGACAAAATGGCGTCGGGCAATTTTTCAATTGTTCTATGCCGCCCACAAAGTGACTTTAATTTAGAGGACAGGAAAACATGCTTGATTTTTTTCTGATTTATACTCAAATCTATGTATCTTTTCTTGTTTTGTTTTTCAACATTAAAATTTAGATTTTGAATTTCGGCAAAATGTTACTGGAGAACAGGCAACTGGTACCATAAATTATTAGGGAACTGCAATTTAAAAAGAATAAAAAAGTTGGGTTTAGCACATCTGCACAGGTGGTTGATGATGATCAGACTCCCCTCCTTCCACTCGGTATCATTTATAAAACACAGCTCCTCTAGCGTTGGAGTGTCACTTTTTATCTGTATTTACTGTCTAGGCCAACTGTTCATCTCCTGCTGACCGGCTCCGCAGTCGGGGGGAAATTATACCGCTCCCTGGTACCCTTTCCTCCAACGCGTTTACTCGCGAGGTCCTTTAAAATGGAAAAGAAAACGGTCCACTGCTGGACTATATAGTAAAGTGTTGCATCCCTTCCAAGCGTCTCTCCAAGAACAGTATTTGCCTAGAATATCTAGTGTGGGAGTAACGCTATACAAACACGAAATCAAAGAAAAGGTCGAAATATCTACGCCAGGCTACATTACTCAGGTTCTGAAATTATTGTGTTTATGTATCTTTCCTGTTTGCTTCTTTGTTTGTTTGTCTGTTGTTGTTTTTGACCAATCGATGTTTGATATTCAGGGAAATTTTGAACTTCACATAATATGTTGCTTCACCTATCCCAGCAACGAAGAACAACCATGTTGCATGTCACGTGCAGCCATATACTCCCGCCCACCTCAAAACACGCATGCACTCACACACACATACACACACACACACACACACACACACACACACACGGGCGCGCGCAGCCAAACATAAACATTAAAAACGACACAAACACAATGACGTGTTCGAATGTGAGCCAATTTAAGTTTCCCTTCTGTCAAACGAAATGTTGCTGTTAGCCCTTAGTTTTGTCATCGGCGGTTGACCAAATCTCACCAGGTATAGAAAGTTTGAAAGTTTGTCTGATAAGGGATTGTCAGCTTTTGTTAACAGGCTGAATTGATTTTCTTTGTTAGAGACAGGAGGACACACTGCTCAGCAAAGGGAAGCGGATTATCTAAACCAGCCTCAAAATCAGTTCCAAATTGACTGAGCCGCAAAGTCAGCAAACGGCCCTGGGCGGGGCGGGAACGAGAGCAAAAATGTTGTAGAGAGACAGAAGACAGTTTAATGATTGAAAGGTTTGATATTTTTTCTGATGAAATTCATTGACAGCAGAAGATTTTCTAAAATACCAAGCAATATCCTCTCAGACTAAAGGGAGACAGGGAACACATTAAAACTTATGGAAGCTGTCTACCCTTCTGAATATCTCGTCTCAACCCCTTTACGAATGGGAAAAAACACTGGAAAACACAAAGACACGTTCTCAAAGAAAACGAGAGCATGCCCATATAATCAAACAAAAAGACATTATCTACGCATACTTATTATAATACACAAACTGCCTACAAGGACAGAAAAACAGATAGCACCCACGGTCTTTTTTGTTTATCGACTTGTCAAAAACTTATCTCCCCGGAAAGCATTTTCTAATTCATGGTAAATTTTCGGGAAAATTTTGTGAGATAAACAATGACCTGAACGAAAGACAATAATAATGTAAATCGTACAAATTTAGAACAACATTGCTTAAAAATTTAAACAGATAAAGGGCCCAATACTGTTACGTGGGAAACAAAAGCTGGAAACACTATTGAAACTGACACAGCACATGCTTTATTGAGAAAAAATGTTATTCTCGTAAAGTTTTAACTACTCTACTTCTGGTCTACGTCTGATCTAAAGATACAGAAACCCTCTCAACGGATGAAATATATCATTCCAAATATAGCTTTTCCTGAACGTTAACTCGGTGAAAGTGGAACAGAAATATTTATAATGACAGGCCTGCTCTAAAGTGGGCATAAAACCTCACTAATTCTCATAAGATCAGCCGTGCTTCCATCCTCCATCTCTTGCGTTTAGTATTTATGAGTCTGTATAACTGGTGTTGACGTCTGTGGGTATGATCTGGTTTTACGACACTGACTCTCGACATTTTACAAAACCCTTTCTGCTGCAGGGATTAGTATTTTTCTGAAGGAAAATATTGTCCATAAAAGGGAGAATCATAATATGCCCTATCAAATTGTAATATATAATTGTTCTGAATGGACTTCATGAATCTCGCTGGAACTGTTTTATTCAGGTTGAAAAAAGCAACAACAACAGTTTTATTGTTGTCAAATAATTACTGCAGCATCTGCGTTCAGTACAACTCCAGTTTAGAGCAGGCGTTGGTTCAGTATCATAAACTTTTTAAAAAATGTAGGTATTTTTACGCACCTATCGACACAATCTAGATCAGTTAGGAGGCGGATTTTTTACCATGCCTGTCAGTGCCCACACGCGCTGAGGGGGATAAAACACCCTAGCAGAAAGACCGAGATACCTTATACAGATCTAACCTCATCGAGAATCTACCTCGGGTCTCTTGAGTAGCTTAATACTGGGTGCCCACTACGGATGGGATCGGCCGATCGGGCCGATCGCCCGACTCGATCGCCTCAAAAACAAACGTGTTTGTTTTCAGTTTCAGGCGATCG
>NW_004797753.1:208906-209859 GCF_000002075.1 Aplysia californica
CACTAGGTAAGACGCGTTCCCAACCTGTCTGTTATATTGTCCTTTTTTTAGTACAAGCTGTCTACTTTCTCTGAGTACAGTTCTCCATGTGCCAATTATCCTACATAATGCAAAGGTCTTTCACCGAGGACGTTCTTACGAAGGTCACGCAGTTCATTACCTGTCTAATCATTGGGTAAATGTATTGGTTTTCTCAACATTCAAGGATTCCAGGGCGCGGTAAAAGAAAGAGGGGGCAGG
Source organism: Aplysia californica (assembly GCF_000002075.1). Classification (NCBI taxonomy): domain Eukaryota; kingdom Metazoa; phylum Mollusca; class Gastropoda; order Aplysiida; family Aplysiidae; genus Aplysia; species Aplysia californica. The sequence goes on from NW_004797753.1 coordinate 209,147, forward strand.
ATTTATTGCCTCTGTGTTTTTGTCCGATATCCGCTGTTTGGCCTTTGAATGGGAACTCTCCGAGGTCTTGAGACCATTAGAACTGTCGGTGCTTCCAGGAACTGCTGGCGCAACCAAAGGTAAACTCTACGACCGGAAATAAGTGAGAATAAGATCCTCGTTTTGTGGTGTTAACGGTCGGCAGTAAAGAAACAAGGACACCATTAATTGGCTGTCTGTTCAGGAATGCGGTATTTGAAATTGATGCAGATTAAGCTTCAGCATTTCGGGAGCCCGTTGAACCTTGTGGAATTTTTAGGCTACTGAAAGAACAACCAACAATTCCAGAGAAAAACAATAAAGATAAATTATGGCTCAGTCAGGTCGGGAGTCCGTTGAATCTTATGTAATTTTTAGAATAAAGATAGTGAAACTGACCCAGGATTTGTAACCTCTTTCTAGCAGGATATTGTTCGCAACCAATAATTTCTGAGTGAAACGACATTGAAACGAAAGATTCACACAGCTGCATAAATTGAGTAGTCTAATCAATACTGAATTTTGATAGACGATGTTACTGTCTGTTTAACGTTGTAAGCTTTTACGTCTACATGAACTGCTCTCTTTTCTTAGTTGCTTCCATGTCAAACTATGTATTTATCCCAAAATAAGTCCTGCTCTCACATTCCTTTAGTTTCTCTTCTGAGTATCTTAGACTTCCTCGTCAACCTCCC
>NW_004797753.1:210383-214993 GCF_000002075.1 Aplysia californica
CATCATCATCATCATCATCATCATCATCATCATCATCATCATCATCATCATCATCATCATCATCATCATCATCATCATTCTTGTACAAAGGAAACGTAATGTAAAGACTTAGATATAGTAAAAACTATTTTTAACTTTTTAAAAAGTAGTCTTTTCGTGCCTTTTGCCCTTTTAGGGTCTTCAGAAACACTACTATAAACAATAACATCAACAACAACAAAAACAACAACAATAATGATAACAGCAACAACACGATCGCAGTGCAAGCGTTCACTTCTTTGATGCTTTGCAAGGAGGCGTAAGAAAATGAATGTATAGAGCAATGAAAAGAACCAAAGCTCAGGAAAGGAACATGCGAATAGGGGCACTGGTGTGTTATATTAGTAAGCTTACACGCAATGAGAAGCGGGGATGAGTGAATCTTTTAGGGGGCGAGTCGGTGAGGCAAAAATGTGAAGTGAAGTGAAGTGGGAAAGGAATAAGACGAGGGTGGCCTGGGAAAGGGGGGGGGGTGTGGTGGTACATAATCATCATAATCGTCACTTATAAAAACAGTGTGGGTATCAGAATTCGTGCAGACTACGAGTACGCTACAGAAACATTAACCTCCCCAAGAGGACTAGTAAAAAACCCTCTATATCTTAACGCCAAAGAAACCCTCGTTGAAAGTACAAACACATAAAGGGTTCTTGTAAATTACGAAAAGCCTTTGTCTAAAAGACAAGGGAACGCACAACATGAATGAAACAAAAAAGGTCAGCCGCATTCTTTGTTTCCCTGTAGTGTATTTGCTGCCCGTGTGTTTTACCGCCATAGATACAATTTAGATAAGTTAAGAGCGGGTAGAGTTAACCCATGCCTGCAAGGACGAACCTGGCCTGTGCGTGATGCGTCTCATTAGAAAGAAATGGAAATCGAGAAAAAAATCTCGAACCCCCAACAGGAAATCAAACTCATGTTTTTTGAGTGCAAGGCCAAGAGTAAAGCCATTATTATACTTCAGTATCGTGGACGCCTGCCTGATCTTACACGTTAACTTTAATTGTTATGCCAGGTTGAACCGCTTGTACTTCAGGTCGAGAACTTGAGCGCAGACAAAGAACTAGAAGTTGAATGAATTATCAACACGCTAGATGAGGTATTGACCTTCGATCAGGTCACTTTCTTTCTTCACCTGGATTTTAAAAAATCAACCCCATTGTTGTGTTGATGTGTGAGAGGAAAAGGAAGGCGCAAAAGATTCCATAGCATCACGCGTACCAATTTAAAAAATGTTCGTCTTTAATTAGCGTTCAATGAGTTCTGGCATGTTAGACTCCAAGAACTTTGGAGTGACTTTTATCTTGTGTACTACAAGATCTCCAGGATTCTAAGACAAGCATAGTCTCTTGCAAAATCCTATGCCAGTTAGCAATACCTGTGCCAACAGGTTGCTCAAGAATAGATTATGTTTACTTGATTGACGGAGTACATTTTTACAACTCTATCACAGTATTTAACGTAATTGCCTACTGTTTTTAAACAACAACAGACACATTATGTATTTTGGACCTCTTCGTATTACAGTATGCTTAATTTTTATGTATGTTGTTAACTCTTTTTCTTTTTTTCTTTTTTCTTTCTGTGTCTCTGCTCATCTCCTTCATTTCCATCGTGGTCTCTGTCTCTCTCTATCTCTCTTTCTCTATCTCTCTGTCTCTCTCTATCTCTCTGTCTTTCCCCCCTTTCTCTCTGTGTTTCTCTCTATCCTTCTCTCCCTCTCTTTCTTTCTCTACGAACTCCACATCCTCTACTTACGTTCCATTACTTTGCTTTCAGGAACCCTTAGCTAACGAAGTAACTAAAGATCGAAAAGTGCCTAGAAAAGGTTAAGATTACTGGTTAATGAACAGGCCATCGCCAAGGACAATGCAGTTACAGAATATTATACATTGTATTAGAAGACTTATTATATTGGCAAAGGTGAACACTTCTTTCCTACACCGGTAGATTTTGAAAGATGCATTGTACAGCAGGTGCTGAATGCTCCTTTCAATACTACAAGTTATTTAAGAGGTGCTACCTCAGTTTATTAGACCTCCGGTGGACCAAAGTCAAATTCATGGAGGGAAACCAAAAACAAACAAAGTTCAATAACAACACCACCGTGGGAATTCAAATCGGCTTCATTAACGCCATGTGGGCACAGAGTGTTTAGATCAAATGTGTACGATATTGATACAGTTAACAAGGATTTCGTCCTCATGACTCCATACCTTTTAGAAACACGAAGTAAGCAAACTTCTTTTTAAATATGTGCGATCAAAAACCACTTTGAGCACCAAAGTACTGCTTTAGGGTTCAGCTGCAATTAGAATAGTTTCTTCCCTTTAACCTGGTGGGACGGTGACCTTCTGATACAATTGGGGTTGAGATGCTAATGAACCTACATACATAGATCTACATATACTCTTTAAAACCACCCTCAAACAAAAGCAGGCTTTTATGCTCTCACAGCACGAACGATGATGATATACACATCATAGTAAGATAACACGAGTACAATGAATAAACAGGATTAATTATCAAGATGATATTTCGTAAGATTTATGTTTTAAAATGAATTTCAATAACGAAATTAGAAATTCGAATCCAGGAAGTTATTCAATTATTAAGTCATGTCAGTCCTGGAATATTTATTCTCAGCTTGGTACTCTGACAGGAAGCAGTCGCTGTTCTTGCCATAGAGGCTGCATCATGCCTTGTGGAGAGCAGATCTCCAACAAAAACAGCCTTGAGACGTTATGTCGTCAAAACCAGCTCCCTGTTCCGTAGGCAATATTGACACGCCAGACAAGCAAATCAGAACCGGCAAAACCCTTTCAGGAGCAATTAATGACCCAAAGTAACTTTTAGAATCCCACAGAGAAGTGGAGAAGCGAGGAAATAAGAAGCAACGTTTCAAGCTGTGCAGACGGGGAAGTCATAGGAGGAGCACTAAATTTTCAAGAATAGTTTTGTTTTCAGTGTTGTTTTATTGGAAGTCCCTTGAAGCCTGTCTGAGTCATAAGCAACTTTTTTGCCTTTATAAGAAGAGAACAATAATATTCAATGTTAAGTTACCATCGCATACTTTATGTATATTGAGTTGAAATGCTTTCATCAAGAGCCTATTTTAAATGTAGCATCCCCGTAGCCTTCTCCTCTACCCATGTACTTTGCCTAAAAGTCAAGACATACCACTAAACCTACTGCTTCGATCGAACTCAGCGTTTAGAGAATCTTCCAACATTTTACCGCAGCATTAGTTTTTTCCTTAACCCATTTTGCCTTGTTTTGTCGGCAATGGTTTTACTTGTAAATTATAGAAAACACCCAGTTTAAGAGTAGAAAGTGTGGTGAGCATCATATAATAATATTGGACAGCTAGATGAATCAACAATAATACTTAACTTTGAAAGATGAATATAACATTTTGGAGAGTGCGTAACAGGTCTACATTCGTAAGATATCCAAATTACATTTTGATTCTTACAAGGGGTAAAAATCAGTGGCTTTTGTTTTTCTATATCCCGATGACGTGATGAAATCATCAGTATATTATTACATCTTTGATTGGTTTCAATACTTTGGGCACATTATAATGTTGAATTTTTTTAATGTCTTATTTGATTAAATGTCATTTACTGGGGATTTCGTTTGAAGGCCTTCGATTTAACGGTTTAGTATCATTTAAAGCAATCATTTTTAATCATTAATAATTTTCGGGATTTTTTTTTTTTGGTCATTTGACACAATTTTTTTTACAGGACAAATTCTTGATAAAAAATAGTTTGACCATGACCACTCGCCTCTGGTGGTTTTTATGATCCAAATATATTACTATGACCAGAGGGTTTTGCTAGATGTCCCTCATTAACAGCAAATCCGACCAATTTTCGCTTATTTGACACCAGTACCATTGATTTCCCATATTTTATCTGGATCAAAAAATGACCCCTCACTTTGTCTCTCTCTCTCTCTCTCTCTCTCTCTCTCTCTGTCTCTCGCTCTCTCTCTCTCTTTCTCTCTGATTCTCACTTCCTGTTTACTTTAGCTGTTTGTCTGTCTATATGTTTTTATCTCTGTTTCGGTCGATTTAACTCTCTGTATCTGCCGGTTATCTCTCTCTCCTTCTATCTTCCTCTTCAGTACACTCTGTCTCTCTCTCTATCTCTCTTTTTTTCTTCCCAGCCTTTTACCTCTCAGTCTCTCTGCAATAATATATACACATACATGTCCCTCATAGGCAAAATGCCAATAGTGTGGACAGTGGTTGATATTCAGTTTCCTGTTCTATCTTTCCACTGTCCAGGTCCAGACCATCAACGTAACAAGTCTTCTTTTTCTTCACCATTTTCTGTCTGTCACAGAGGGGTGGCGTCTCCTGAATTTCCAGGAAATAAGTTTCACTTAGCCAAGAGACCCTAGAGGTATACACTCTTTCTGTCTGTGCTTCATCGTCGTTAAGTATCTGCTCTTGCGAGTGATACAAGATTAACGAGCCTAATCTACAGTTATGGGAAAGGTCGCCAGAGGATATGTGTGCTCAAAGGTGTGTGTGTGTGTGTGTGTGTGTGTGTGTGTGTGTG
>NW_004797753.1:215093-216434 GCF_000002075.1 Aplysia californica
ATCCTTACCCCTTTCCTGGCTTTTAAACAGCTTAGTTTGATGCGACATCTGCTTTCTTTTTTTATTTTCCTTTTTTCTGGGTGAATGTGAGCTTAAATGAGGTGATGGCAGTTAGATTGCCTTCGTATACAAGTGCCTCTGGTGTATACGACGAAATTCAGTTCTACAAATGCCGCTGGGGTATTCGTAAAGCTAGTCCGTTGGCCTTGAAATCAAACTCGTATGGTTCGATGTGTCTTAAGAGAGAAAAAATTGCACCCAGTGAGTCATAGCTAATGTCTGGTGGAAAATATTTCCAAACGCTTTCGCTTACTTTCTCGACTGTAAGTATTATTTGTACCAAATTCTGCTGGGAAGTTATTAGCCGAGGACTTAACTAGCGAAGAGCGATAGAACAACGACAGACCTGGCGTTCATATGACCTTATGCCGTTGCGAGCGCCGTAAAACCCTCTACTATAAAAAAAACAACCAAAAAACGACAGACCAGCGACAGGCCAGGAAAAGAATAACAATAGACCAGGCACAGTTACAGACTAGTAAAAGACAAGCATAAGATTTACAACATCCACAGACCAGCTAGGGTTTGGGTTTTGTTTCAGTTTTTCTCTGTTGTTTTTTTGTTCTGTTTTTTTTTGGGGGGGGAGCTGTTTTCTTATTTTGTTTCTACTTGGGGGTTTATTTAAAAGGGGTTGGGGGGGTGGGGGGGTATTGGTTATTTTCATTTGGCCCTTCTTTATCCCCGTAAACTATTGACAGTGGGCTTTTATTGCTTACACCTAACAGAGGACTGGAAATAAGTAGAGATAGAGAAATGCAGAAACTTGAGGAGTGAGGAAGAGAGCGAGAAAGAGAAAGATAACGACAGAGACAGGGCAAAGTGGGAGCAGAAAGGACTGAGTAAGAACTTAAAAAAATATACTTGGAGAGAGGAAAGAAGAAAGGTGCCTGATGTTGACAAAACAAAAGAAAATCAACCGCACTAATTAGGCTGTCTAATTATTCTCGTATTTTCGCAGTACTATCTTTTGTTCAGGATCTCTTTTCTGCCGTCAGCACCTTGCCTTAGAACCAGCAAACGATCCATTGAACAATCTTTCTGTTGTCTGTATCTTTTCATTATATCTGTCAGTCAGTACGTCTCTGTTTCTCTCTTTCGCTCTTTCTCTCTCTCTCTCTCTCTCTCTCTCTCTCTCTCTCTCTCTCTCTTTCTTTCTCTCTCTCTCTCTTTCTCTCTCTCTGTCTCTCTCTGTCTCTCTCTTTATGTCTGTCTTTCTGTCTGTCTGTGTGTCTGTCTGTGTGTCTGTCTGTGTTTCTGTCTGTCTGTTTGTCTGTCTGTCTG
>NW_004797753.1:219793-220851 GCF_000002075.1 Aplysia californica
ACACACACACACACACATTCACACACACACACACACTCACACACAAACACACACACACGCGCATAAACACACACACACACATACACACGCACACAAATCCAAAAAATACACTTACACATACAAACCCTGGCACGAACGTACACTAATATTCTCACACATATATACTCATAAATTATAATTCTTGTACATACACATACTCAACACAAAAATACAAATTCTCATGCGCCAGCAGTAGCAGAAACAACGACACAACCAGCAGCGGCTACCAAAATCAGAACCACCCGACAGTCAGTTGGCAAAGTTTCGGAAATAGAACAGTCGTGGGCCCCTCCATAACAAGTCCGTCGGGTTAAAAGTACTAAAAGTAATTACTTACCCTATCAGTCAATGCGACTTTACGTAGTGCTGAGCGTTCCCCGCTGTCGCGGAGCCTTGATGGCTTCAGCACTCGTAAAGTCTTCGTAACGAAAGATACAGTCCAACGGCCCGCTGACTCGATTGGTCACTGGTTACTCGTGATTCGCCTCAACGCAATAACGGGGCGAGAGAGATGGAGAGAGATAGAGAGAGAGAGAGAGAGAGAGAGAGAGAGAGAGAGAAAGAGAGAGAGAAGGGAGACAGGGGGAGGGAGAAATTATAAAAAATGACAATGAAACAGAAACGGCGACAACGCTACACTAATTATTATAATAATATTTCGCAAACCCACACCACCTCTACGTGCGCGTTCACACCTACCTATGGTCGCCTGCAGCAGGGGCGGATGTATGAAGGTCCCCAGTCCGGCCCCACAGAAGTAGACACCGTTAGCGATGGTCATCATGTCAGGGAAGTAGAAGGAGAGGACGAGCGAGCCTCCCACGAAGGACAAGCTCTGACCTATTCCTGTTTTGTGGGTAAATAAGTAAGTTTATTCAGAGTTTGAGGCCATTGGCCCTCATTACATCATATAAAACACTCATTTATCAAAAAATGTTTCCAAAATAAAAAAGTACGTTGCGCTGGGCAATTTAACCATCCCCACCGCCTAAATCGCCAATCTCTCTCTCTCTCTCTCT
>NW_004797753.1:220951-222006 GCF_000002075.1 Aplysia californica
TAGATGGAGTGAGGAAAAGAAAGGGGGGGGGTAAGGAAGAGAAAGAGAAAAAGAAAGAAGGAAAGAAAAAGAGGGTAAGAGAGGGAGAGAAAGACGGTACGAGAGAGAGTGAGAAAGAGAGAGAGAGGGGGGGTGAAAGAGACAGAGAGAGAGAGAGAGAGAGAGAGTGAGAAACAGAGAGACAGAGAGACAGAGAGACAGAGCGGCAGAGAGTAAGGACAAGCTGGAGAGAGGTGGAAAAAAAATAGACAGTACGAAAAAGAAAAGGAAACAGAAACAGAGACCGTGAGTGAGAGAGACCAGTCTGGGAGAGTCGACGCAGCCGACAGGAAAGAATTAAATCATCATTGTCGGGCGACTCTGCAAGTGTCCTAATGATAGTTTTCCGTCCATTTACACAGGATTTAGGCCATCGTAGGTACGAAGGCTGCTAGGGAACGACTGATGATGTAAATACGGGATGTAACGCAATGATAAAAGAAAGTCACATTTTGGTGAACGAAAATAGAACTTCAGGAGAGTTGTGGATAAAATGTTGAAGAGCTTACTTATTGGCTTGCATTCCCATTGAAGGCTGGCACGCTTGCACAATAACTCCGTTTGCTAGACCGTTTATTTCAAATTACCGTTCGTTCGCCTGTGGATCCAATAGTGTTATAACCTGTTATGTGCATTCCATTACGACTCACACTTTCACTTCTCTACGGAACGTCAAGTATATGTTTGAAATTGGAAAAAACAGATGACAATAGTGCAAAGTGCCTTTCTTGAAGATACGCTACTTTTGTATTCCAAGTTTGACGCATTAGCTCTTCACCAAGACGAACAGTACAGTGTCTTGCCTTGCAATATGGTACATTAAAATTGGTGATGCAAAAATTTTATTTTCCAGAAAAGTTAAGAATCTTGGCATCTATTTTGATTCTAGTTTGTCAATGTCGGCTGAGGTAAATCATCTGATCAGCTGCATGTATTTAGAAATAAGAAAAATTAGTAAAATACGTCATCTGATCAATACCAAGAATACTGCTTTACTAGTTACTAGCTTAATTTTA
>NW_004797753.1:223445-223726 GCF_000002075.1 Aplysia californica
CCCTCTCTCTCTCTCTCTCTCTCTCTCTCTCTCTCTCTCTCTTTATCTCTCCCTAGGATACATAAAAACAATAAAACCAAAACACGCCCTCATTTCACTCTGAATCCCTGGGGCTAGTGTGGTGTGTAGGTGTACAATTATCAGGCATTAGGGTAAAACCACAGTTCACCGACCCCAAAATGTTTACTTCCGCGTAAACCCCAAGGGACTGTTCTGTAAGAAATACTGGGGAGACACCGACCAAGTTGAACACGTCCAACTTTATTAGCTTTTATGAGTGT
>NW_004797753.1:224923-233730 GCF_000002075.1 Aplysia californica
CTCGATGCATTTGTATCCATTGCTCACTTATTCTCTATATTTCCTTCTGTCTCTCACACTGTCTCTCTGACTCTTGTTTCTATAATTCCGTATCTCCTTCTTTCCCCCTCTCTTCTCCGTCCCGTTTCCCACCCCTCCACGAACCCCAGGATTTTCAATCTCGCGTATTGTTCAGGAAAACCAATTTCTACAGTAGATCTATTAATGTACTAATCTCTCCTCGTCTATGTCTCTTGGTGTCTGTTTCTCAACTATCAACCCTACCACCTCAATCCTCCTCTTTCTCTCTCTCTCTCTCTCTCTCTCTCTCTCTCTCTCTCTCTCTCTCTCTCTCTCTCTCCCTCTCTCTCATGCTCCCCTTCCTTTTTTCCCCTTAGTCTGTCTTATGTGCAGTTCTAATTATGGAGCGTGACTTCTGAAAAAAATACATCCGAGTCAGTTTTTATGTTACGATATTTTTCTCTTTTGACGTGAAAGGTCACAGACAAAGTAATACCTTGGCATTGTGTATTATTATGTAAATTATGTGCTTGGCATAGTGATGGGATAAAACTGTGTTTTAATGTTTCCCTCTGTCTGTCCTTCGGAAACTGCAGCCCCCCCCCCCCCGGGTAGTGTTTCTAACAGTAACTGAAGAGTCTTTAAGCCATTCCCAAAGGGGGGATATTAACATGTTCTTATGCACAGCAGATTTGCAAATGGGCTGATTTATCAATGTCATGCTCACAGTGTGCCGGAACAACATACGGGGAACTGCTGCTTCTTCTTTCCTCATCCTTACTATCGTCATTTTTTCAACTATTCCTTGTGTATGTTTGTCACTCTCTAGTAAATTTCTATTTCCGGGGTGCCTTGCTAGTTGATGCAGACTTTTTACTGTAGATGCTAGAGAGGTGAGCAGAGTAAGCCTGATTCCTTGTAAAGACTTCTCTATTGACATCCATCCCTTGGCGCTCATATGACCTTATCAAATTGCGAGCGCCGTAAAACCTTACAAAACAAACGTGGAAACTTTAGTTAAGTTTGTTGGGTAAGACACCACGCTGCACAATAATAATAATAATAATAATAATAATAATAATAGTAATCGTAATAATAATAATAATAATAGTAATAATAGTAATGATAATAAATTGCATTTACATAGCGCTCTATCACATACTAGTATAAGCTCTGAGCGCTTTACACTGATCACAAAATTATTCATACAAGAAAAATACTGCACAGAAACAAGAAAAACCAGTTCAACCACATAAAGAAGAACTTTCAAAACCATACATTATACACAAAAGGACAGTGGACAAACAAGTATATTAAAAAATCAGAACTTACTAACACACTATAACGAACAACTAACAGCTCATTGCTTTAACCCTCTTTAACCCCGGTTAATACATTTTTTCGCAGCGTCTGTTTAACCAGTCTTTGTGTTGCATTGGGAAACGTTCAAAACTCAAGTAAACGATCCAGTTTGGGTTTTTTTTCGGAAAGTAGCGTAGAACTTCCCTTCTCTCCCTCTGCCGTTGCTTCCAGCCAGTCTTGCTCTTTCAAAGTACTAAACGACCGTTATCTCGTCGAATTGGTTCTCTAGGCATACTTTCTTTCCTTGCATTGATTGTCAATAAAAATACAACCCTAGACAAACCAAAACCTTTATAGAAGACGTGACCTTAACTGCGCCGCAGGAAGTGTGAGTGGAGCTGTATAAGGACGCATACCTCAGGAGGCAATCGTGCGCGTACTATACAGCATACAGATTAGGAAGTCGTATTTTTACGATCTGTCTATCCCCCTTCCTTCTTCCCCCAAACGAGCCCCTCCCCACTTCCCCAACTAAGAACGAGTGGAGTTTTAAAGGGCCATCCAAAGAGAAGAAGGAGAAGTTCAAAACACGGTCTTCTTTGGATTTCTTTGAATAGGGAAGCCAATCGGGTCAAGCGTTGCTTGGAGTTTTATTGTTGACCCCAATCGTTTCTCTTTTTTCTCCTTCCAAAGCCCTTCACTGTTGAAATGCCAGATGTAACGACCCACACGGGAAAAATTGCTAGGCCTACTTAAGATTGACTTTTCTGAGACGATCGACGTCTGAAAATTAAGTGGCAAGTTAAAGTAAGTTAAAGTTCAAACTCACGCTTCGAATTTTGAACACAATGAAAAACCGAACTGCCTCCCCATCTGCTTGCACTTGATGTCTCAGCACTTATTGTTGTGTTATAGCTTTCAGTTCTTGCTCAACAGTATTTGGATTGTATCTAATAGGCAAGGGATGAACCAAACTACGGCAAAGGGGCTAAAATGCTCCCCAACCATCACCTTCGGGTTTTGTGTATACCGCAAAAACGTTAAGTAAAATTGGGATTAAAAACGATCAAAGACCAATTGATTTTCATAAAAGTGATGTTTGTCGAGATATTTCTGCTGAGACTGGCTGTTGTAATGTCACTAAGTCGCGTGCCACAATTATGCCTATTCATTTCTCTCATCTCTCAAAAAGTATATAATTTGAAATGTCTATTTGTCTACTATCTATCTATCTATCTATCTATCTAGGGATTTGTAACTGCCTAGGGCAGAGAAAAAAAGGTTTCGTTGCGTCTACGGATTAATGTCTATTCACCTTGGTGTTAGTACGCAAATCCTCAAACATAATCAGTAGGCCTACATGTCTATCATTGAGTCATTCGTCGTGTGATATCTTTTAGATATACTTCTTGAGATCCCCATACTCTTTGCCGTTCATCGAATAAAACGAAAAAACAAAATTGATCGTACATAACAAGATCGTTCTCTCAGCCAAAAAAAAGTGTCCCCAAAGTCCGCGTATTGGTTCAGATGGCGCTGCAATCTATGTTTTGAAGCTCTCTTTTGTTTCTATAGAAGAAGAATAGGAATAGCACATTTTGTTAGTTTCGCTTTTATTGTTTTTCACACAAGTAGCGTAATTCTGATCGCAAAGTCCGTACTTTTTCGAAGAGGGCGCCTCCTTATTTTGAGGACACTTTTTTAATTGGCTCAAAGAGTAGTGAACTATCTTGTTGTGTACGACCTTTGACTGAAGCACACAGGTGCAGAGATCGCTTTGAAGCAACACCCGCATATCCTTTTTCTTCCCCATGACGTGAGAAAACCCCTCGTAGAATCAGTCAGGGACTTTCTTGTACTCAAAGATTAGTTGTATGCAGTTCTCTCTCTCTCTCTCTATCTCTCTCTCTCTCTCTCTCTATGTGTGTGTCTCTCTCTGTCTCTCTCTGTCTCTCTCTCTCTCCCTCTCCCCCTTTTCCTCTCTCCCTCTCTCCTTCACTTTTTCTTTATCTCTTTCCAATAAACCCTTGTTCTTCATCTCCTTCTTTGTTTGTCTTCAACTATCTTTTTCTCCTTAATTATATTTGGGATTTTGTGTGCTTTTGTGTTTGTATGTGCTGTCGTATTAATACGCTAATCGATCATTTTGTTTAACGTCACGTTTCAGCATTGTTTCAAAACGTACTAGCTCAATTTTTGCTTCAAATAGCACTCAAATTCCCCTGCACAAGGAAACAGATTTCACAATGTTTATTTTGTTTAAATACAAAAGATCCATAGTTTCAATTATTTATTTCTAGATCCACGTTCAAAACTGTGGTTGGTTTGAAGAAAAACCTAATAAAGAAATAAAAAGTTGTATAGATAAAACGATAATCTGGTTAATAATTAATATCGACTACATTTACAGAAAAATAACACCCACAGCAACAACGACAACGACACAAACATTACTATAGAACCTCACTACAGCATCAGCAACAATCATTTAAAGTTAAAATCAAAATGTCAGCTTGCACCCTCGAGCTAATTTTTCTTGAAAAAAAACTTTAAAAATATTGAGGAAAATTACCAATTGAGAAGAAGAATGCACATTTAATTCTGGATAATAGACTTTCCAGACAAGCCGTCTGACGCCATAATATGAACACGGGTGGTAACGTCAGTCTCAGCTAAATCGTTCTCTCCGAAACTTCACTTTGATTGGATGTGATGGGAAAAAGGAATGGTTGAAAAAAGAAACGCACATTCAAACGGGAGAGCATTTATTTGACTTCTTTATTCTCACACTTTAGTGCTGTTAAACCAAAGATTGACGAAGTTGATTTTAAGATGGAAGTCTTGAGAAACGGTACATTTTCCTATTGAAAAAAGTACCTAGATCTATCTATCTATCTATCTATCTATCTATCTATCTATCTATCTATCTATCTATCTATCTATCTATCTATCTGTCTGCCTGTGTGTCTGTCTGTCTGTCTGTCTGTCTGTCTGTCTATCTCTTTATATCTATCTGAGTTATCAACATCTCCCTGATACCACCTGTAAATATGACGTAATCCCTTGCTCATTACAGAAAACAGATCGAATGTTTGTGACTTTTCAACAAAATGCATTAGCGTTTGAAGCTACAAGATTGTCATCGAATGAAATTACTGAAGTACAGAAAGAAATCAAAAAGTTTCAAGTGTTCATAGATTGTATCTTTTATGTTTAGTAAAATCTTAATAATTTTAAATACGATTTACTATCAAATGAAACAGAAAAGCTGATACAATTATAGCGCTGTAACGAACAGTATAAGAAGCGTGCAAGCCACCTGGAAATGATACTCATTCTAAATGATCTACACGCCCATAGATATATTTTACAGAAGTTAGGAGGTGGGTTGCTTCAACACCATGTGATGAGGCCAGCTCTGCCTGTGTGGGATCAGTGTCCCAAGAAACCCCCCCCCCCCCCCACAAAGCACCAAAAATAGTCGATAAAACAGACTTTTCCACGTGGAACTGAATTTGCAACTTAATTTTGAGTACACCGGCAAGAAACATGTCATTTGAGCCATATATTCGCCCCAAAAAAATGTTGAAAATATAGAGTACAAAACGGAAGTATCACATTTTTCTAAAAATGACTGACCTTGAATATTATCAAGAATAAATGCTGCTAAAATTATGAAGAGGTAATGCAGACTTACGTCAAACGAAAGCAATGGTCGCTATATTTAGCTGGTAGTAGCTACTAATAGTGCGGTATTAAAGGTGTGTTTTACAGGAGAAAAAAGTATGAAAAAACTACAACATTAAAAGAAAATACGAATAAAAATCAAGTCTGCTCCACTTAAAACGTCCGCACATATCCTTTGGGACGTCAATAACATTTAGGTCTCACTAGGGGGGAAAGTTCTCGTGGAAAGTAGAGTAATGAAGGGCAATTTGATTTATCGAGGCGTTTTGACATCAGACAGGAAACTTTCTCTTGATTTCATAATACTGTCTGAGAATGTTTTCAGTCTGGCTTATGGTGGCATCGGAGGTTGAGTAGTCATGCTTTTGAATTCTCAAACACAACATAGTTGTTTCAAAAGCTGTCAGGGGGACTGGCGGTTCGTCCTTTGGGAACAGCACTCCACATGATTTTTTTCCTCACTTCACCCTGGTGGGAATGGGTACTCAGCTATATAAAGCAATACGATCTTGTCAATGTGTTTGTGTTTTAGCGGATGGAACTCGTAATATAGTGCATGTTCCGGGAAGTCGAGATTAGATTTCGGTAATTAAGTCTGCAGTGGTAATAATAGTTATAAACCCGTTGAGCGCACGCTGCAGTGCGTCGATATTCGCGGTATAATTACATTTATTATATCAGTATCGTTATAGGCCTATATAATTCTAGAGGCACCGACCTTGATCCCTAAAATAAACCACACACGATTCAGACCTACAATAAAAATTGTATTTAAATGAGGGTAACATTCAGAATTTTTATGAACAACTGAACAGAGCTGGATTTTTCTTGATTGTGTAGAGTAACAAAATACTCCAGAATAATTTGAGCCTTTGGCTTCCACGTCCACCTTTTTTTTTTAATGTGAGCATCCGCTGTTCAGTACAAGTTCAGTTTCAAAGATAAAAGCAAACGGAGAACACCAAAGAGAAACAGTTAACAGTAGAGAGGTAGTATACGTCTTGACCAGTTCAGAGATCAAACGTGAAAAGGCTGAAAATATTTTCCGCCTAGCCTGGAATAGCTTTCCTTCACAGCCTTTCGGAAGGTCAAGCTTTTGGCTTTGAAATGTGCAAGCGCATGCGTATAAATTTGTGCATGTATATATATATATATATATATATATATATATATATATATATATATATATATATATATATATATATATATATATATTATTATTATGTGTGTGTGATCATGTGTGTGTGTGTGTATGTGTGTGTGTGTGTGTGTGTGTGTGTGTGTGTGTTTGTGTGTGTGTGTGAACGTGATTTCTTGAGTGTGATTATGTGTGTTTGTGCGTGTGTGTATGTTTGTGTGTGTGTGCGTGCGTGCGTGCGTGCGTGGGAGAGAGTGAGTATACATTTGTACGTAGCTGCACTGATAAGAGCAAAATTTATGTATAGCCCAAAAGCAGTTTTAGTTGATATATTGAATGGATTCTTTTACTCCTATATCCTAAGTAAAAGAATTACGCATGGGATACCAAATCGTGTACGTAGATCTCTTTAAAAACACAACAAACAAATTCAAATAACAAACGTTAATGAAACTAAACAAAGCAAGACTCAAATACAAGACCACAGGGAAGTCACTTTTTTCATTTAGATTTCCTTACGCTCCTAACGTCACAATTTTTATCATTTAGGAGACGAGCTTCGACTCTGTCTGGCAGGGCTAATCCATGCTGAAAGGGAGCAACATTCCTGATCCCATCAGAACGACAGAGATAAACACACAAAACATTCTCCCCACTCGGTAATTGAATTCGGGTCTTCTTCTTCCCACGCTGACGCTCCCACCGCTACACCACAGACACCGGTAAAGAGTCATCGACATAAACAAGAAATAATTATACTGCCTGAAAGTTAGTTTTATCAGCTGTTCGTCATGCCACAGAACGACGTGCTCTGTCTATAAATTGACACTTCCGGTACTATTAAGCAAACACAAGAAACAAAACAAACTAATCAAGTGTGAAAACACTCACCAAGCAAATCCAGCAAAGCTATGCCATGCTTACACCTGTACGCCTAAACAAGATTGTGTCCCAGTGCACGTGCGTGTAATGTTTTATTAGTACCCGGAAAGCAGCAACTTGAGCCACCGGCGGAGATACCCGCTTTTCGACGGCGGGGAGAGGGCGCGCGCGTGAGCGCTTTTGTGAGCGTGTGGCGACGACGGCAGTGCCAGACAGTAGCCAAGCTAAATGGAGAGGGCGAGCAAGAAGAGGTCTTTGGATGCAGAGTGAGTTGTACGCTTGAATGAAAGAAAATTGTGAAAAGGCTGAGCTGAGTAGATTCTAGATACGTCCTGCGATCTACTGGGTGGTTTTAAGACTGCCCGCACCAACCTGTCAGCGCGAGATTGTTATATCTTAATAATTTTTCCTTTATAAGTAAATATGAAGTGCTGGATGGTTGTGGAGGGATATAAATCGTATATCTTTATCTGATGCACCCATTTTTGATGCTTCTACATTGAGTGCAGACTTGAATCTGGTGAATCACAAAAGACACCTTTTCTCCCAACCTCCATACCATTCCTTTCCACGACCAGGAAAAAATGATTATGCTACTCATACTGATAATTTTGGTGTTGATCCCCCAGTGGAACCTGTACAAACTTGCAACTTAATTCTAATTAATTAACATTTTTACCAAGCTAGTTTTCTATTCTAGAATAATGTACATTTATTTAATTTAATCTTTAAAAAATCGTGGATACTTGGCATAGACCAAGCTCAATGACTTGAAACCACCCGACCCCTACCCCGCTCCTTTTTTTCCTAAATATTATAATTATTTTGTCAGAGCAAAATGATACTTTATGACTATCTGTGATAGAGAACAAGACAGCTCGGATTATATTATATTTTCTCTTATTGCAGGATTTTTAGAACATTAGACACAGGAGCATTTTCTTTGCTCATTCACTGTGGTCTTCGATGGGCTGGTTCCCAAAGTTGTAAAGATTATTACGGATGTAAAGCATAATGACGCTAATTATCCTCATGTAACTGCCCCGCCCTTCCCCTACGCTCATCCATCAAGCTCCCTTCCATTTTATCTCCATCCCATCCTGTAAAAGAACAGGCCGTAAAATCCAAAATTATACAGTCAACTCGAAAACAAATCCTTCTGTATCTGACCGAAGCCAAACTTTTACAAAACAGAAATGCAGCTTTTTTGCAGTCACAATGACATGTTTATTGAAACAATGAAATAGAAAAATATGATCATTCAATCGGTGGATGGAACTGACATTATTCATAAATCATATCGAAAATAATTCAGTGGTGAATGGACATGGTTACATTAAGCCAATACATTAGTTACCGACAAGAAAAGGCAAGCATTGTTTACTGAGTTCCCTTAAATGTGTGCAGTGTAAATAGCTTTAATTTAAAAAATGCAAACAGTTGAACACGTGCTCAAAGGAAAACACTGTATTACACGAAATGCAAATGTAATATTATAATACAAAATACATTGATATATGGATGTGTGCGTGTGCTTTCCTTTGTGTGTGTGTGTAGGTGGATGTCGGTGTGTGTGTGTGTGTGTGTGTGTGTGTGTGTGTGTGTGTGTGTGTGTGTAATGGTGGGTGTGTTTGTTTGTTTATGTGTGTGGCGTAATAGAGAGAGAAAGAGAGATGGGAGAGAGGGAGAGAGAGAGAGAAGAGAAAAAGAGAAAAAGAGGAAAAGAGAAAGAGAGGGAGAGAGAGAAAGAGAGAGAGAGAGAGAGAGAGAGAGAGAGAGAGAGAGAGAGAGAGAGAGA
>NW_004797753.1:236407-238907 GCF_000002075.1 Aplysia californica
CGCCCCCAACGCCAGGGGCCAATGCACAATTTATGACAAAACGTAGTGGAGTCACTAAGGTGGCTGTCTAAGACAGGTGTTATTGCTTAGTGTGATAGGGGTTGTGCGTTAAAATATGGTGGCCGCGACCGAGTTGGACAGGAGTCCGTTTTACATAGTTAGATTATATAGACAAAACTTAAGGGGGGAAATGAAAAGTGGCGTTTGTACAGGTGACCGTCTTATAGAGGTGGCCGTCAGGGCAGGTTTGACTGGTACGTAGCCGTTTCGGTTTCAGCAGGCCGTATTGACACGTGTCGAAACGCGTCATCCAAACCGGCTACATGCTTCCCCGCCGCGCATCACCACCAAGTTCAATATAAAAGTTGTTTTTTCCCCTTAATCTAGACTGAATTTACAATTTTCATTATTGCATATCAAGATATAATATTATAGTCAGCAATTAAGTGACTTGTTTTCTCTTAAGTTTGATTCGATTTACTAGATTAAATATGTTATTTAATTTATTATGCATCTAGATATAAGAACATGAGAGACCAATATAGAGTTCGAGCAACATAATGGACCCACACTTTAAAAAGCCCCCTTTTCCTTCTTCTTCTTCTTCTTCTTCTTCTTCTTCTTCTTCTTCTTCTTCTTCTTCTCCTTCTATATATTATATTATTAACATGGGCATTATTCAACAAACAGGATTATTAAGACGTGCCTGCTTGATCTACCCTCCTTTCTACCTAGCTACCCATTTCTTTACTAATCTATTCATTTACTATTCATACACCAACATTTCTATGTCACCCATTCATACATCCACTATTTACTTTATTTGCCCGGCGCCCGCCTATCCACCTTTGGATTCATCCTGTTGGTGTTCATTCGACCTTATGCAGTTGCGAAAAAACTTACTAAAACTAAAAATTAATCTTGCAAAGTATTTACCCTTTGACAGGTCAAAGGTTTACATGGACCCACCTGAGATACAACACTGTCCATGCTGGCGAATTTTTCGTTCATCTTGATGAAGATTTCCTTTCCTCTGCTCAAATTCTTTGTCCTCAGACAGACGTCTCCTACCATCAGGTAATGGTTAGGGGTGTCCGGCTCTAATTTGATCATCTTCTCCCCCCATTCCAAGGCCTTAGACCACTCCTGGCGGTCATAGAATTTCTGGGCAAGACTAGCCACAAAATTCTGAAAAGGCAAACGCATGAACTATCTATAAGGACCAGATAAAGACATGGGCATTCTAATCTGTTGGAGAGCCGATAGATCTCAAAACACTAACTGGCTTGGAAATGATTTTCTTACACGATTATCTATGAGCGCGTTGTGAAATAAGAATGGGTCATCAATGACTAGAGGCTGAAAAGTGTTTAAATCAATGCTACATTTCGATTTTTTTTTAATGTCACGTTACACTTAGTAACGTGAACGTTTCTAGACAGATTTTAATCAGGACTGCCTAAAAGTAGCTACATATTTCAAAAGAGGAGCTAACGAGGAACTGTTTTGAAATAATTGGACTGAATAATGCTTTTTGATAACCCAGTCAAACAAGATTATTTTTTAATGTTACAGGATTTCGGTAATTTAAACATAGTAAGGAGTCTTTTAGACTCTACAGTGTTTGTAAAAAAATGTGTATAGTGTCTTTTGCCGACATTGCATGTCAATGCGTTACTTTCAGATCGAGGAAGCGCATTGTCTATGAGGTAGTCATTATGAGAGTTTTATAGAACCTAACAATTGCGCCGTGATGACAATTGCGATTTATACTTTTTTAATAACTCGAAAAGCTGAAAAAAAATAATCCAGAAAGTATTTGATGTCAAACAATCCATCTTTAGTAGTAGGCCCAAGGATTTATGCAACAAGCAGAGAAAGTCTAAATTATTTTAAAAGCCGCCTAAATAACGAAAAAAGTAAATGACTTCTTTACTCGGTAATCGAACTCGGGCTTTCTGTGATTAACATCTGAGACTCTGAATATTACACGACAGAAAACTGTTCAGAAGTATGTTCCAGTAGTCGAGGGGTTATTGAGTTCAGGCTGACAATAAATGTCAGCACACTTCAGCGACTCAGAGCTCAGGCGGGTAGTAACTAGAATAATATATCCTTGAGCAAAAGATGATTTTAATGATAGGGCAGTGCATTATGGCGATCAGAATGTTGTGTCTATAAAATTGTCTGTACTCATGTGATTGTGTGTATTTGGTAAGGTCGATAGATGTTCTTGTGTGCACACTTGTGTGTTTAAGCATGCATGTATCTAGTTTTCTATGTTTGTATTAGGTGAGTATGCCATTGTCACCAAAATTTCAACCCACGAGGATCAATAAAGAGGGATCTATTTTCATCTATCAATGTCAACTTGTAACAGAACAGAAACAAAAGCTAACCGCTTCAGTGGGGAACTTGGACACTGCGTGCTCCAACACCCCTAAGGCCATGTCCGATTTTTTGGCTTCTTCACACCACATGACAGCTGTTCCGTAGAGGT
>NW_004797753.1:243907-252050 GCF_000002075.1 Aplysia californica
AGGGGGAGGAGGAGGTTAGGGAGAAGAGACGGGGGATGAGGAATGGAGGAGGACGTCGGGCAGGAGGAGATTGCGGAAAAATAGGTTGGGGAGGAGAAAAATAGCACAAGTTGCGAATGCCCTGCAGTTACCACTACTATTAGCACTACCACTACTACTACTACTACTACTACTACTACTACTACTACTACTACTACTACTACCACCACTACTACTATATGCTGCTGCTGCTGCTGCTACTACTACTACTACTACTGTGAAAATAAACAGATTTATGTCCAGCACCAAATAACGGAGCTACTATTACTATTACTAATACTATTTATTACTGTTACATCTACGTTATGTCGAGCACAAACCTCTTGCCAAGACTGACCTCTAAAATGTCTTTACATTCTCTGAGACAACCCTCGGCCTCAGCAAAACGTTTTCTGTTGACTTCCAGAGTGCCAAGATTCATCAGCGCTAAGCCCACATTAGGATGACAGCGTCCTAATGCCCTCTCGCTGATCTCAATGGCTCTGGGGAAAAACGTATTTATCTCATACAGCGTTGGTTCAATTGAACCAATTCAGAAATATCGTGCACTGCAACTACAACACTAACCACATGACACCATACAAAGAACACTTGCAAAATGGAGAAAGAGGGGAAAGGGTGCGTGTGTGTGTGTGTGTGTGTGTGTGTGTGTGTGTGTGCGTGTTGTGTGTGTGTGTGTGTTGTGTGTGTGAGTTGTGTGTGCGTGTGTGTGTGTGTGTGTGTGTGTGTGTGTGTGTGTGTGTGTGTGTGTGTGTTTGTGTGTGTGTGTGTGTGTGTGTGCTGAAGATTTGACGCGTACTATGAGAAATCGAAAGAAGCTTTTCTGTTTAGAGGGTTTAGAGTCAAGTTGACGTGTCATCTCCCTAAGTGATTTCTGTTGTAATCTTGTCCTTTTTGCATTCCAAAAGTAGCGCACGAGCATGACTCCTAAATGTTTTCTGGCTTCTACTTACGTGAAATAAGAGTACTTCTATTTTCCTAAAACAAAAATATACGTAGTTGTTGGGTACAGCATCATTTAGATCCATGCGGTGCTGGGTTTATTGAAACCTTATCCAGTTTCGCTCAAATAAAAAAAATGCAACGAGGACAATGATTATGATTGAACAGCAAACTTTTTACGTGATTGCTATTTTGAAGCAGGTTTCTATGTAAAGTACATGTAAAAGAAAATTGTTATGTAGTGAAAAAATGATCGAGGATACATCTTATTTGTACTCATAGTATATAGCACGGAATCTAAGGGAGAGGAAGAAGTAGTGTAAAGAGAACCGAGACACCATGACAGCACTCTTTTATATTAATTGAGCCTTAAAAGGAAAGAAAAAGAAGAGTGCATATTATCATCAAACTAGTGATGATTTCGGAACAAATAAAATTGTAGAAAACAGAGTGAAAGACGGGATGCAAAAAGCTGAAGTACAACGATAAGTCATAACTCTGTCGATGAGGAGAAAAGGACAAAGCAGTAAAATTACTCCCTTAGTATGACAAATTTTAAAGGGGAGGGTTAGTCGCAGTGTTTGGTGTAACAGGAAAAGAGAAAAGGCGATATGTTATGATTTGTGCCGAAGGAAATATTCATACCATAAGAAAAAGAAAAAAAAAGATCCTAATTTCGAAAATTTGTAGTAACATTTTTACATTTGAAAGCACTATGTGCAGTTTTGCGCTTTCTAAGTTCATGGTATCTGAAATATTGCATGTCACATTTGACCGTTCTATGTCACATTTCATTTAACTACGTCAGGTTTCAACTTGCTATGTTCACGTTTGAAGGGGAAATACAAAATAACAAGCTTCCTTCAACACAGGCACGACTTTTTAAGTTTAATTCTGTCTCTGATAGAACCGATTGAATTAGGTGCAGAGCTTTAGAAATTCCCG
Source organism: Aplysia californica (assembly GCF_000002075.1). Classification (NCBI taxonomy): domain Eukaryota; kingdom Metazoa; phylum Mollusca; class Gastropoda; order Aplysiida; family Aplysiidae; genus Aplysia; species Aplysia californica. The sequence goes on from NW_004797753.1 coordinate 245,834, forward strand.
GAACAACCTAGAAAAAAGCCACATGTTGAATTCGAACAAGACCTTAAAGGCACAATAGCCTTGTTAGATAGCAACGGAGCAATCAACTCTGCTCGACTAAAAAAGAAAATAAAGTAAGTACAGACGTGCACTAAAGTAAATTTTATACTTGTATCACAAAGTGTACTTTTGCGCATATCTATAAGTCTAGTCTATGTTGTTCTTGTAATGCAAATAGGTGGTGATAAGCAGCTTGTGTAATTCTAACCTAGCGGTTGCCAACTTATTGTATACACAGTTCACAATATTTTGCCACTGTTAAAAGGCTACAATTTTCGTACGGCCCACCTACTTGATTGTATTTTCAAGGGGGCATTAAATAACACCTCTGTCATTACCCGGGTGGTCCCTACCGCCCACAAAATTGTCAAATTACCCACTAGTGGTCGATATCACTCAGGTTGGCAAGCACTGCTCTAACCCACCAAGTCATGTGTATGTATGTGTGTGGGTGTGTGTGTATGTGTGTGTATGTGTGTATATGTGTGTGTGTGTGTGAGAGAGAGAAAGAGAGAGAGAGGAAAGAGAGAGAGAGAGAGAGAGAGAGAGAGAGAGAGAGAGAGAGAGAGAGGGGGGGGGATGGGGGTGGGATAGTAAGTTATAGTTTACAGCAAGTTTTGAACAATTTCAGAAATAGTTCCCACAGACTCAGATTGAAAACAATAATTGCCGCATGGATGAGAAAGAAAATAATTAATTAAATAATCAAATACAAATAAATACATTTAATCATTGTTATTCAGATTCTTTTACATTTCCACCTTAGTGTTGAACTATCATTGTACTTACTCACTCACATTCTCTTAGTCAATGATTGTCTGATACGTATAAGATCAACAACAACAAAATAGAGGCAACCCCCCCCCCCCTCCCCCAGGTAAAACGGAAGAGTAGACGAGGCAGATTACACAAGGCCACCCATCAACCACCCACTGGCCGAGATGTTAACATTATCAAGAGGTAAACAAAAAGACCAAAGTAAAATTTAAAATCTTGGCCAGAATGAGAAACCTGACCTCGGCTGGTCGACCTATGGATCAGATTTAACGGCTTAAGAATGACCAGGGGCTATTGGAGCTGAGACGATTAACTTCTTTGAAGCGTATAAGAAGCTAGGGTTATGACTGTGGAAGGTTTTTTCCTAAGAACATTAATGAGGCCATGCTCAATGGCTATCAACTTGATGGGTTGGCCGTTTCGCTTTTATAGGAAGAATATTTACACATTAAAATATAAAAAAAGATTAGCTAATGATTCTCATCGTTTTATCACACACACACACACATACACACACACACACACACACACACACACACACACACACACACACATATATACACACATACACACACTCACACAAACATACACACAGGCAAACGCAAACGCATAAACACAGACACAGACACACATACGCAACACACACACACACAGACGCACGCACACACACAAACATACACACACACACACACATACACACACACACACAAGCACACGCATATTGTGATGAAGTGAAAGAGAGAGGGAGAGAGAGAGGGGTGGAGAGAAAGAGGGAGAGAGAGAGGAGGGAAACAGAAAGAAAGAAAGAAAGAAAGAGAGAGAGAAAGAGAGAGAGAAAGAGAGAGAGATAGAGAGAGACAGAGAGAGAAATAGAGAGAGAGTCAAACAGAAAATATGGAACAACATAGAGAGACAGAAAGAGAGAGAAAAACAGAAAGAAAGAGAGAGACAGAAAAGAGAGAGAGAGAGAGAGAGAGAGAGAGAGAGAGAGAGAGAGAGAGACAGAGACAGAGACAGAGACAGAGACAGAGACAGAGACAGAGACAGACACTCAGACAGACACAGAAATAGAGTAGACACAGAGAGAGAGAGCGAGAGAGAGAGAGAGAGAGAGAGAGAGAGAGAGAGAGAGAGAGGAAGACGAAGGGTAAAAGAGAGAGAAAGAAAGAAATTGATAGCGAAAGAGAGAGGAAGGGCTGTACCAGCGTGTCAACTGTACTCACTTCTTGTACATCTTCTCCGCCTCATCGACTTGGCCCAAGTTCCTGTGACACACTGCGATATTGCCAAGCATTACTCCGATCACCGGAGGCAAGTTGGTGAAATAGATTTCTTCGTAGATCTGAGGAAACGGGGAACGAGCAGTTCTGTACAATAGCACAAACGCGTTATGAGAGCTGCATACAGAACGTTTTGTTGTAGATGGTAATCCCGGCATCTTTTTCAGTTTTGAAATCAAATGATTCTCAAGTCTTCTGTATTTCAATTGGGATGTTCAACATCTTAGAAGACGGACATTCCCAAGATTAGATCTAAACGAAATTAATCTTTAAAAACTGAAAATTAAACTAGTTACTTGAGACTCCGAAATAAAAATATGCACCCTTTAAATGATTCTGAACCACTGGTTGTTGTTGTTGTTTTTTGTTTCTTTGTTTGTTGTTGTTTTTTTGTTTGTTTGGTTGTTGTTTTTTTTTGGGGGGGGTTTGTTGTTGTTGTTTTTTTTGTTGTTGTTGTTGTTTTTTTTTTTGGGGGGGGGGGGGTTCAGATTAGAAAGTTAGGCGGTTACGAAGTTTTAGGCAGCTAAATTGACGAACTTTCACAAATATGATATGTATAGATTATGTATTTATGTATGTCAATGTATGCTTGCCATTGTAAACCAATGTGCCCTTCCGGGACAAATAAAAGTGTAATTTATATTATATCATATATATATATATATATATATATATATATATATATATATATATATATATATATATATATATATATATATATATATATATATATATATAAGATAATCAAATTTGTGAAATGGTATCACGTACAATATCCACACCTCTCTCGACACTTTGGTTCTTCTTCTTGTGGTCAATATCAATATTGGTCTTATTGTTGGCCTCCTTAGGTCAAGGCTCGAACTAGCATTCCAACCAAGACCACCCATAACATAGCCCAGAATTATAGTGGGTGTGTGGGGGATGCTTTGGTGTGGTTTGCTCACTCTTTCCTCTCAAACACCTATCGTCCTTATCTCCCCTTCTTCATTTTATGTTTGTTACTCTCTTGCAACAATATTGGGCACTTACATGACCTTATTCTGTTGCAAGTGCCGCAACACACTTACGAAAAAGAAAACCCAGAATTATGCCAACAGAGTTAATGGCTTTGTCTAAAAAACTTCCGTACCTTCATGGACTTAGAACAAAGCTCTAGCGCCTTCTCGTAGTTGTTGAGTTTCATGTACATGACTCCCAGATTGTGCAAGGAATCAGCTACATCTCCGCTGTTCTGGACTTCTTTCTGACTTTCCATGGCCTTTGTATAGAACTCAATAGCCTGAAAAACAAACAAAAAAAAAAACATCCATAAAGAATGCCAAGAGGTAATAGATTTTTTTTTTCATATCGCAGGTCTGTTACCAGTTTGTGGAATTTTTCTGACGTAATTATGTTTATCCACATGAATATTATGTGAGTTCGAAAAAGTTAGAGAGAGACTGAGATAGAGAGAGATAAAGAGAGAGGGGGAGAGGTAGGAGTAGAGAGACAGACAGACAGACAGACAGACAAATAGACAAAAAGAGAGGGGGAGAGTGTGAGAGAGAAAAAGAGAGAGAGAAAAGGGGGAGGGGTGACAATGTGTGCATTTGTGTCTTTGTATAGTGTGTACTATGCCTACCATACCATACATCCAGTTTAAGTTGTGGACACAGAGTAGAATTGATAATAATATGAGAAAATAAAACGTACTGACATCAGGCGGAAACAGTGACGGCCAGCAGATTACAATTTTAATGTTTGTAACCCAAGTCAATCATCGTCCTGCACTGTTATCAGTAACAATAGCAGCAGACAAAAATTAACAAAGAAGATTGTGTCAATGTAGGTAGAATCAGGCGCTTGTCATATTTGGACACATGAAGTTATTTGTGTCACCTTTAATTTTGGTAATTTATCTTGCTTTTGAGGGAAACTACTCATCTTTTTATAAATAAAAGTGGGGATATTTGCGATTGAAGAAGTTTGGTTGCCTGGTTTCAGGAGGAAAAGGAGTGAGAAAAAGGCCTTTAAAGTTTGGTGACTTCGCAAGCTAGAGTGTCCTTGGAAACTCCAAATTTACATTTGTGTACCTTTGATTAACTTGGATTCAAGAATATTACACAACGACAAGATGATTCGCTCCCAAAACAAAAGTACATGTTACCAGCGGTGGAAGTAAATACATTTCGCTTCTAATATAGAAAATGTTACTCTTTTTTTGTTTCAACTTTCTGTATGTTATGTCCTGAAATGGTACAATGTCACCGAACCCACAATGAGCACGTTAATTTCAATACACAATAACGAGTAAACATAAATGATAAACGCTATGTAGTAAGTTCTAAGTAACTTAAGCTTTGAAAATAGGAAAAGAAAACATTTTGTCACCCTCTCTGTGTTGCCCATCTTGGAGTGCAGCATGGCGATTCCGTGATAGCTCTGGCCCAGACCCTTGATAGCGTTTTCCTTCTCCTGTTTTGTCTCGGCCGCTTTTAGAATTCTATGAAAGAAAACAAACAAACAGGAATGTGTACAATCGTTCATCACAAACACACACACACTCTCTCTCTCTCTCTCTCTCTCTCTCTCTCTCTCTCTCTCTCTCTCTCTCTCTCTCTAATAATATTCACTCTCTTCCTTCACAGTTTTATGGACTTCTGTTTTAACTCTATTATGGTCTTATCGGCTAAGTGAGGTGGGAAATACCACCACAAGACAAAGTTCCAATTTTTGCAGAATTTTGTTCATAATTAATGTTGTATAGTTGAAGGAATAAGTTAGATCTAAATCTACGTGTTTTGCTGCAAGAATTTAAGTTTGATAATCAGTTACTGCTGAGCGCACATTATTGTAAAGAGGTGTTATATTGGTTAGTAACGGAGAGTCGAAATGAGTCCTATCTCTGAAACAATTACATACACAAGAAATGTTAATGAATATTCCGTATGCCTCGTTCATTGAGTAGCATTCTATTCTGTTCCTCGCTGACAAGGCATTTCTGTTCTGCTCATTGCTGATGGAAGAAAGTGTTTATTATAATACAGACTTCAACAAAAGTTAAGGACCTCTTTGACAGACAGTCCTAATTTTTTTTAAATATCAAAAAAAAAGGCAGCAAGGAATGTTTCACAATTTTTGCTCATAAACTTAAAGTGTTAAATGGGTTACCAACGCAACGCGTACTGCAAAGCCTCCTAAAGGACCAAAACCACCACGTGGAGCACGGAAATATTCGGGGAACGTTAGCCAAATTTGCTGTTTTTATCAACTTGTGTGCGACACCAAGGACTTTCCTCAGTTAAAATTTCTGGTGTGCGTCATAAACGGACGTACGGCCTCGACCTGTGCTCACTTTGGTGGCAATATAAGCTACCGTTTGCACAAAATCTGGTATCGCATCAACATACCACCAAGACGAAAGCTGAGAGACTTTGATCGTGCCAGAGCTATGGCATGGCCGGAGGTTGGAGTTGGAGCCCGAGAAATTGACAGAAGGCTTGCAGTGCCATACTCTGTCATTGTCCGCCTGAGGCAGCACCATCACTCCACTGGATCAGTCTAAAAACTTTCACGTGCAGGTCGGCCCAAGAAGACTACTCAGAGTGTTTGCAAGTGGTCCCTAACTTTTGTTGAAGTCTGTATAAAGTACGACATTGGGTCATATTTCATAATTTAATCAATAAAAATGTATAAAATAAGATAACATTAGATACATATTTATTGTCCAGATCCTGGCACATTGGTTTGATATTTCACCACGTGTACACACACACACACACACACACACACACACACACACACACACAAACACACACACAAGCGCACACACGCGCACACACATGCACACACACGTAGGCTTACAATCACATGCATAATATAAATGAGCAGCAATATAAACAATAATAATCGTAAGCTAGATACGCACTCAATGTTATTTTGATGCATGCTCTAAGGTCGTAAGTATACTTATACAAGATGGTTCAGATGGAAGCATTTTGATAGATGATGGAAAAAATGATCTTCTATATTATATGTTTCTTTGTTACAGATCAAAAGCCTAGGTCTTTTACTTTTGACTGAAATACATACATACATACATACATACATACATACATACATACATACATACATACATA
>NW_004797753.1:252150-261473 GCF_000002075.1 Aplysia californica
TTTTGACTGTCAAGCTTGTTCTTTTTGACTGTCAAGCTTGTTCTTTTTGACTGTCAAGCTTGTTCTTTTTGACTGTCAAGCTTGTTCTTTTATTCTGAACTTTTCTCCTTTCCGTTTTTTCCTCCTTTCTCGTATTTCAGCTGTTCGAGAGAGATCCGGCATGGTAAACCACAGACGTGGGTGATATTCTTGGAGATGGACGCTAGATTCAGTATTTCAGTATCATTAAACAACCTTACAGACTTTAAAAGGTCTGTGAACCCATGCAATTAACCAATCAGTTAGATTAGCGGAAAAGTAAACAAAAAGAAGACGTATTATGTGGCCATTCGGTTGACACTCACTCCTCTCTGGAAGCCAACACCTCTTGGTGCAGAGCATGAGCCTGTTCGTATCGGCCGGTGTCTGAGTACAGGTAAGCCAGCTTCAGCTTGACCACACCAATGTTGCGCTTCTTGAGGGTGTCAGAAGAAGCCATAGAGTCTTCCTGATGAGAGAGGAACAATGTATGCGGTTAATTTCGCTTTTGGTAAGAGATTTTTGGCACTTGTGACACAATAAGGTCATATAAGTGGCGAAGATTTGTGGTTTTACAAGAGAATAACAAACACAACAAAGGAGAAGTAGAGATAAAGACGTTTTTAGTTTAAGTTTTAGTAGAGGTTTTACGGCGCTCGCCACTGCATAATAAGGTCATATGAGTGCCAAAAGATTAGAGGTGTTACAAGAGAGTAACAAACATAAAAAAGAAAAAGGGGAGATGAGGACGATAGGTGTTTGATAGGAAAGAAGAAGCAAACCACACCAGAGCACCCGCCAACCACCCACAGATGAGGACGTTAGATGTTTGATTTGAAAGAAAGAGCAAACCACACCAAAATACCTGCCAACAAACCACAATACATGCACAATACAGACAATGTATATTTGCAATAAAAGCTGCAACACAGGTAATGTACAATTTCAAAACAGGCACATTTTAGACATCATACTCTGCAATACATTTATATTATAGAATGTGTACCTTTGCAATACAGGAAAAATGCAGACAATGCACTACATGTACACTATATGCATAATACATTTGGATTACAAGCGACTTATAGACATCGTACTTTTACAATACATGGGCGCGTCACATTTACTATAATTATAATCAATATTATGATGAGACAAGTCGTGAACGACTTAATACATTTAGCAAAAAGCATTTTTTCCGACAATAGGAAATGGTGCCTCTAGAGCAATACTGTGGAGATCATAATGTTTTGAAAATTGTGAAATCAATTTTCCTTCAGCAAAGCAGAATAATAATATTATTATTGTCTTTTTTCTTCTTTTTTCGTTGTTACTCTCTATCCTTGCTTGAAATCTTACTTCTCAGGTAAACGCTGTCACAGATGGGCATTAAGGGAAACAACAATCTAAATAATATTTGCTTCCTGGGCATACTGATGGCTAACCTCCCTTATGTTAAGGATTAAGGGTTGTTGATCGAGGGAACAGAGCTCTGACCTAGATCATTTCCAACCTCGCATCCTTTACGCACTGACGGCTACTCGTACCAGAGGTAGGGAGATGAATGAATGACACTGGTTACGTCCAGGTTTTAGTTTGTAGTGTTAAGGGGGGGGGGGGGGGGGGGGGGGGTGCTACACCTGGAGGCTATCTCGCTTATTACTGGACCGAATTTTACCAAATTTTAATTTCACACATATAACAAGCATAGTAAGGAGTCTTAAAATCCGCTATCAAATTTGAGAACAAAGTTTCGTTTCCATGGATACGCCGCCATATTGGATTTTATTGACATGTCTTACGTAATGAATACCGCACTTATCCCGCATGGAAATTGATTGTTTTTTTGCATGCGTATTTACAAACATTAAATCTAAATATTTGTCTGTTGTTTTTTTCCTAAACGAATCAGAAAATTTTTAATGAATTTCTTCCTGAGGTAGCATTCAAGTTTGCGAAAAATCCGTGAAAATCCACACTCCAGACACCACCAACAAAAATCTATTCCATATATCAAAATTTCAACAGACAAATGTTTTGTATTACATCTTCTCTTCATTCTGTGAAAATTTCATGAAGGTTGGGTGAAAAATGGTGGAGTTATTCAAAAAGTATGGAGAAAAGTCGCGTTTTCAGAAAACGGCCGATAAAGAAAAATAAAATATTGACTTTATGAAGAAATGGTGGTTACAAACATGCCCGGTATGGGAAAAAATACTGTTTTTTGGGGATTCATATGCGATGAAATAGCTGTAGGAGAGGCTGAGGAAGCTAAAAATGCCTACAACTCAAATTCCATGATTTTGAGCCGAAGTTTGACTTTTGGGGAGTAGCCCCCCCCCCCCCCCCCTTAAAGTTCTTTTTTAAGAAGTTGTGTGTGTGTGTACGTGAGTGTGTGTGTGTGTGTGTGTGTGTGTATGTGTGTATGTGTGTGTGTGTGTACGTGAGTGTGTGTGTGTGTATATGTGTGTGTGTGTGTGTGTGTGTGAACGTGAGTGTGTGTGTGTGTGTGTATATGTGTGTGTGTGTGTGTGTGTGTGTGTGTGTGTGTGTGTGTGTGTGTGTGTGTGTGTGTTTGTGTGTGTGTGAACGTGGTGAAACACCAAACCAATGTGCCAGGATCTCTGCAATAAATAATATGTATCTGACCTTATCTTATCTTATCTTAATTGATTATTTAAACATGCGTTTAGCAACAGCATCTAGCAAGTACCTGGCAACCCAAAAATGCATCGTCCGTTTGTTGAATAGGGCGGGCTTTTGTTTAATTTGATTGCCTTGTGTGTTCTTTTTTGTTTTTTCTTTTAATCTTTTAGGTAACATGTTTCCGCCAGGTTATTGTCCCAGTACTACTTAAACTCCAAACTATGCTCACCATGATTCCCAGCTGTGCGTTCAGGACTCGCTCTTGAGCCGACTGGTAGTGGCCCATCTCCAAAAAATAGGACAAGGCCCCTAGGTACGGAAGGAGCTGAGGACGAATGAAGAGCTGCATTGTATAGATCAATCGATAGATAGATAGACTGATAGATAGGTAGGCAGGTAGATAGATAGATATATAGATAGATAGATAGATAGATAGATAGATAGATAGATAGATAGATAGATAGATAGATAGACAGATAGATAGATAGATAGATAGATAGATAGATAGATAGATAGAGATAGATATATAGATAGATAGATAGATAGATAGATAGATTGGTAGAGAGGTGTTTTTGGTGCAGCCTCTTCCAATTTCCCACTACAAAGTCGGAGCATACTTGGTTTCTTTGTTACTCCCCCCCCGCCCTCCCCTAAACTTCCTGTTCTTCTCTTTTATTATACCCATTCGAACTCACCATTTTGTTGGTAGTACTGAACAAATAAATGTGTTGGAGTTAATTTGTCAGCCTTGAAAATGCTTTGCAGACCCTTCGAAAGAACAGACAAAGGATGCATTGCAGTTAATTTATGGTAGTGACTGACGCCTGTGGTGTAATAATTAGGCTCTTCAAAATTACCCTCAAAAGACAAAAGTTCGATTCCCACGTTGAGAAGCTTACTTCTTAAAGTAGGTCCATATTTCTGCTCGAATACTTTATCCAACAAAGATATAGTTGGCACTGACAGGCAAAGTAAGTTGTCACCACACCACACTCCCTCTCACAAAAGTCCAGTTTGTTTATAAAGGGGCCTAAAACTGAAGTCATGTCATGTGCTAGAATAGAAGGCTGGAAAGTAAGGGCAAAAGAGAACTATTCGGAGAAGATACTCATTGATTAAAGTTAGGGTAAACAGATGTTCATCTGTCTGTCATGAACACGAGCACAATTAGCGGTAATCAAAAGGAGGTGAGAAGCCTAAACATGACTATTTAAATTGTAGCTGTATCGAGATAACGTTCCTATTTCTTCCCATTAGGAGATCTTTTGTTATCATTGGACTGACGGCTAAAATAAAACGATTAGCTCACTGTGATGTAAATCATGGCCTTGAGCTGGGAGCTGTCCTTCAGTTTAGAGGCCAGGTCTTTTCCCTTGGCTTCTATGGCCGTCAGGTACAGTTTGGCTATGTCGTCACCTGTCATTCCAGTACTACGCCACAGATCCACCAGCTCGTACTCTTGGTCGCTGAAAATAAAACAGTGATAATATTTTTCGATTGCAGCATGTGTAACTCCCCTTGCACGCAATGGAAATTGCAAAAGTAGGCGAATCTATGAAAAACCTAATTATGATATAAAGTAAAATAGTACACAAAAATTTTATCAGATCGACCAGCTCGTACTCTTGGTCTCTGAAGATAAAAAAAAATTGATAGTACTTAACAATTACCGTATACGTAAACCCCCTTGCAGACGACGTGATTTACAAAAGTAGGCGAATCTATGAAAAACATAATTATGTTGAAATGTAAAACAGTACACAAAAACGCCATCTCTCTTTTACATGCTTTTCCTGTAGCTTTCAAAAAAATGGGAAACAACACAAAGTTGAAATCCTGCTGACAATTTATACATATAAACTTCAAAAAGTGTTCGTCTCATTGGTTCAGAAAACATTAGCTCAGGAAAACTTTTTTTCCTCTGTCACATAAATGTCAAAGTATGAAATCATAGTGTTTCTTTAAACTTTAAATGAAATGAAGTCGTACTTTAGAAGCTTTTGCTTTACTAATAATATTGAGGACAGGGTGTTTTGGCTTTTGTAACTTTCTTAAAAGAAATTTATTAGATGGTACTTTTTCTTCTTCTTTTGGTGTCAGGTCTGGAACAGACATTGACGATCAAGGCACCCCATTCATTCCTGTTGTCTGTCTTTTTGATGAGGTAGCTCTCTTTTAGTGTGACTTCACCTTGAATAGACCGTATCCAAGTGTACAAAGAGCAAGAATACTTTTTTGTTCGACCCTATCCGGTGCTGACAGAAGTCTCCTTCAGTATGACATTTCATATTAACAAGTTAGCGGTACTCTCAAACTTACAGAAAGAGTCTTGAGAAGATCTGTAGGTCTGAGAGAACTTCCGTGAGTTTTTTCATGTCCTTCATCTCTCTCAACAGCCACGGCAGTTCAAGGGCGGGCCGGGTCAAGGTCGGGTCATCCAGTTTTAGATCATCAGAGCAAGACTGTGAGATACGACATTGTTATATTATTGTTGCGAAAGTTCAAAAGTGGGTTACATGGGGAACGATCTTATTAGGATAAAATAAATGGATTGCAACCAAAAAGACAACAACGTTTACAATGTTTATTTTGGCGTGGTATTTTCAAGGTTTTCACGTCCTGAAAACGATTTATCAATAGTATTCTTTTAATGCTACTGCATGATGTTGGGTTAAAAAAAAGTGCGTTCTTTCATACAAGTCGTACTTCGTTCGATTCTTGGCATTCCTTATTGAAAGCCATGTACTTCACCAAACACATTTTCCACGGGAACGTTATCATTGATGGGGTTAAAAATATAGAGTATTTATCATTAAAGTTGGTAATAAATGTCGTCATTGCTCACCTTTCTTTGTTCATCAAAATAGTTGGCAATAATTTTCTGGTACTTGAATCTGGGGTGAAAAAAAATAAAGCAGGTCAATTATTAGTATAATGCAAAAGATCTCCACGACTTATATCTGTAAACGTTTTGAAATTAGGTGTGTGTGTATGTGTGTGTGTGTGTGTGTGTGTGTGTGTGTGTGTGTGTGTGTGTGTGTGTGTGTGTGTGTGTGTATGTATGTGTGTGAAAGATAAAGAGAAAGGAAGAAAAAAGAAATACGAATGCCTACAGAGAGACTAACAGGGAGACTAACAGACAGACGGAGAGACAAACAGACACAAAGAAGCAGAAGGAGACAGACGGAAACAGAGAGGGGGATGAATGTGGGTGTGGAGTACGAATTAGAAAGGGAGAAAAAGAGAGGGAAGCGATAGAAAGATATACAGAGAGGGAAAGAGAGAAGAGATAGACAGACAGACAAAAAGACAGACAGATAGACAGACAAACAGACAGACAAACAGAAAGACAGACATACAGACAGCAAATGGAAGCAGAGGCATAGACAGATGGAGGTTTGAAATCTCCGGTACGATCCCTCTTTTTCTAACACTGACCAGTTACACATTTACTGTATCAACCCTGGCATTACGCAACTTGTAAAGTAAATCAAATGACACATCTATAACAATGTTATTCCAATTAAATTGAAAATTATGTTGCTACCACATTTATTTAAAAGTAGTTGACAACCATTTGTCCCTTAACCTAGTTCAAAGACTTTGAAATCTCTTTTTTTAGTACATGTGCATGAATTTGCAAACTGAACAGAGACATGGGGGTTTTAATTTTCTCTGGTCAACTCTTGTATATTATTATTTGTCATCTAAATAGCAGGTTTTCTTTCATGGAAAAAATCTTCAACTGAAGACTGCTGGGATGTACAAACTCGACCAACCTGCAAATACTTATGGTTCGAACCAAAATGATGTACCAGTTTTCCTCTTCCTACCAAGATTATTTTAACACGTATCAGCGGATGTTGATTAAGAAGGTGGGGAGGGGTGAATATGTTGTGCATAATTTATATCTAATAAGTCACTTTTCATAAAGAGTTAAATGACAGCACATAATTTGACTCACTTCGTCATCTTGTCTTTCAAATATCGACTCTCAACAGCTTCTCGAAGTTCATTGAAACCGAATCTGAAAAAATATTGACAAAGAGAAATTAAACTTATTTTATGGCTTATTAGTTTAAATATGTTTGGGGTACGGTGCAGTCTTCCTCAATGGAGCAGAGCTGGAGACCCATACTAATCAGCTAACGAAGGCATATAAACGCGCAGAGACGTTATTTTAACGCATAAATAGGTATACATAATATGTACTTGTACGGTTTCAATAAAAAAAAAAACACGAAGTGCCCTTATATGCAGACAGGAATATTCAAACAAATTACCTACCTATGCACTTTCTATATCATTACACACAAATGATATTCAACTTTACAAACTAAATACATATTAATTATTTACATGCGTTTTCGTCCTCACGTGTCAGCACCAAAAGCAACAACTCATCTATATTCATCCAGAAACCTTATTTACTAATAATTGTTTGTTTTAGTAAGGTTTTACGGCGCTCTCAACTGCGTAGGGTGATATGAGCGCCAAACGGGGAATCAGGCGTAGTCTGCTCACCTCTCTAGCCTCAACAACACAGTCTGCTTCGACTATCAAGGCACCCTAGAAATACCAGTTCTCAAGAGAATGACAAACATTCCAAAAATGAGGGGGGGGGGGGGGAATGACGATAGTAAGGATGAGGAAAGAAAAAGCATCAGTTCTCCCTATGTTGTTCCGGTACAGTATGAGCATGACATTGATAAATCAGCCCATTTACAATTCTACATGTACATAAGAACATGCTAACATCCCCCTTTGGGAATGGCCCAAAGACAACTTCAGTCAGTAGCACTGCCCTGGTGGGGTGTAATTATACATAAATACATACACACACACACAGTTATACACATACACAACCACCCTCACCCACCCCTCCCGCAAACGCACACACGTATGCACATCAAATACAAAAAACTACCGGAGAAGTCCAGCCATTTCGGTAATGACGTCCTGCATGGCAAAGAACAGGGGCGACCACTCGTGGGAAGGAATGGAGTGCATGGCCATCAGTTCTCCTTCTGAGAGGCCTTCGCGAGATACACAGATTGAGCACAATACCTGGAGAAAGGGAGTGGCGGTATAATGAAGGATGTTTTGATATTTTGGCGTTACGCTTGTGCAAGTTTCATAATCTTATTTCTGGAATAAAAAAGGCTAAAAAGCCCTATAAAGTGTCGTTTTTCGTTTTGACTCCTGAAAATACTTTGGGAAATAGGGATGCATCGTGCCCCTCTGTAAACACGATAATGTCATAACCCCTTTTAACGATAATCGACTTCCCAATATTATCATCGTCAACACCATGATTCTCATCACTGTTGTAAACTTCGAGAAAAGGAGTACATTACAGAAACTTGTGATGGGGAGGAATGAAAATGTTATTGTATTATCAGAAAATTAATGTCCAACGTTTTGCCATGTTCGGACATTATCGGGAACATAGTGAGAGAAAATCATTATCATCATCATCATCATCATCATCATCATCATCATAATCATCATCTGCTGTCGGCATAGTGTTCGGCAATATTATCTTCTCATGCTCATTTACCTGTTCCACAATATTTCCTCTCTTCGTGTCGGTTATGTAGTCGGCCTCCAGTCTGCGAATGAAGCTTTGGAATAGCTCTTGGACACTGTGAACGTATTAGCAAATGGTAATTAAATACAAGTCGATCTGTATTTCTTTTATGTCATATCATTTTCAATTTTCTTTAATCCTACCCCGTGGGAAATAAGTGGCTTTTCCAATAACAGATTACACTTATAGACCAGCGCTGGCTAACCTGGGAGAGATCGCCTGCGAGTGTGTGATATGCTAATTTTGGTAGACGGGGGGCTGGTGGGGGGCCGCACATGGATAATGACAGCTAATGTTCAGAAATACATTATGAAGTTGCATTTTGGACAGTACAAAATTGTTGCTTCTCAAAGGTGGCAAAAGTGAACGCTGGCTATAAAAATATGGTTGACAAGCATTGGATCAGACTGTACTATTTCGTAAAAGGTATTATGGATAAGGGAGGAGATAGACAAAATGGTTATTGTCCGTGTGATACATAATCCTGCTTATTTGGCATAATGTCTGGGGAGACAATAAACTTTTACACTAAACGTAAATTGTCCCCACCTGTCACACGCCATGAGCTCATCAATTTTCTCGTCAAGCTCTCGGAAACGGCCAAAAGCACAGAGCTCCTGAATAAAAGAAGAAACACGTTTTTACCAAAGAATATCTAATATTTAATATCCATTGAAATGCTTAAATTAGTTCTTTACTTTATTTGTGTATTTTAGTACGTATATGCTTCTTTACTCTGATATATACTATATACATAATATATTTTTGTTATTCTGTTATAAACATATCCCTTTATTCATGTGTGATTATGTCCTTTGTTTATGTCTGTATTCATTCATTCATTTTTGTAGCATCCTCTACATCTAATCTTTCAATATTAATCAACGTACTACGTAATTGAGTTTGATGCTTTTATTACAAAATTCATTACTTTTCGTTCTGTTTAAAAAGGAAAGAAGTTATGGCATTTCTATGCATGTTTAGCCTTTATTTCTGTTGTCCCAGATAGATAGAAGACAGACAGACAGACAGACAGACAGACAGACAGACAGACAGACAGACAGACAGA
>NW_004797753.1:261847-267305 GCF_000002075.1 Aplysia californica
GGGGCTTCGTTACAGTGAAAAATCAGTCTGGTTTTATTGTGTCTGGGGGTTGTTGTTGTTTTTGTGTTGTTGTTGTTGTTTTTTTTTGGGGGGGGGTTGTTGTCATTCTAAATGTTTTATTGTTTCCTTACTCTGATGTGTGTCCCTTTTTTTTTGTTTTTCTTTGCCTTTTGTCTTACCACATGGGCATTTGCTTTGTCTTGGAAATCATCAATAATGTATCGTAGAGGGAGTAAGACTGTGTATAATGTGAGTATCACGTTCCATTCAACAATGGGGGGGGGGGGGGTAGACTTTTATTTCAGAAGACAGAATTTCCTGGAAAAAAACCAACAATCTTCTGCAAATGGGACGAATTTCGAATTATTTTTTAGAAACCCATTTAGGATTTTGCACCTGACGGTTGGTCATCTACTTCCATTATAAAAATTGTGTCACCGATGTCTCCCAGGTAGGGCTTTCATCTGGAACCAAAGTATACATACCTTGCTCAGTTCTTCTCTGTGCTGTTTGTTCAAATCCTCTAAGGAGATCTTGGTGAAACCACGTGACATCAGTTCATCTATGACCTCCTTGTCGCTGTCTCGGCATGTCCCAATGATGGTCACGTTGCTCGAGGTGCAAGCAGGCAACCAAAACAACGGCTTTAGAGAAAAAGAAGAAGAATATAACGTTCTGAGCCTGTTGTCAAAGAATGTATACAATTAAGGAAATTATGAGAATCAAAATAACATTTTTAACGTGGTAAGTTGCCAAAATATACATTAACGCTTTTCACATCATCCTATGAAAGAGGCAAACTGTTTCAAAGTTTCACCTGCTTCCAAAACGTTTTGTAACAAAAGCCGAAAAATGAGACATGTATTCTTCCAGTCGAAATATTTACATTGTGCCTAGTGAGGCTATATTATTATCCAGCCCCCCCCCCCCCAAACCTACCTCCAATTTATTCGCTTAAAAGTCTTGTCGAAATTTTATACTGTGGCGGGTGATCAAAGGGGACAGTAAAAGTTCTCTAATTTTTGTCAAAAAGTCTCGTATCAAAACCGGTGGTGAGTTTAGATTTACAGGATTCAAACATAAAAGAGTCTGACGCCTTAATGTGAACTCACAACATTTGAACAAAGTTGAAGTACCTTTTCTTATAAAATATATCACAGCATTTTCCTAATAATTACGCTTTCATTGGTGTATTCAGTAATTTTGAGTTCCACCTCAAAAGTTGTGAGATCGATTCCATTGTGGAAAAGTTATGTTATCGAGTATGGTATTTTAATTGTGTTCTTTAATATTGTATACTGACATTTCCCTGATTATTAGGGTTTCCCTCGTCATCAGTGTAAGTTGTGAAGACAAGAAACGTTTACTATCCTGTCGAAAGAAAGTATAATAATACTACTACTTTTTCAGAGCTTCTGATGAAAAAAAAAATAAGAGTCGATCCATAATCACTGATGGCTGTTTCGGAGGTAGCATATTATATATAAAAAAAGAAAATATAATATTACGATATGACGTATTATGAGTAATCCCCGAGTTCCCACCTTAGCTGTCCTGGAAGCGGTGTTCACTTTGCCCAGCCCATCAATGGCCAGGATGACCTTGGATTTGGTAGCCACCTTAGTGAGCAGCACGTCCAGCTGGCGACACTGCTCACCAAGGTCAAGGGCAGAGGTACTGAAGCTTTCGTCCATCTCACTCAGCTGCTCACTCCGAGATTTGGTCTTCTCACCGCTCAGATGTTGGAGCTCCACCGTCAGACGACGGACGATTTCAGGTACCGCTGGCGGTGGAATATGTTATTTATTTATTTATTTATGTATTTATTTATTTATTTATTTATTATTTATTTATATATATTTATTTATATGTATTTATGTATTTATTCTTTTATTAATTTATATATTCATTTATTTATTCATCAATGTTGTCTATTTATTTATTCAGTTAGTTAGTTAGCTAGCTAGTTATCTAGTTAGTTAGTTAGTTGGTTAGTTAGTTAGTTATTTTTATTTATTTATTTATTTATTTGTGGAGAGCGAAGGGCTATGGAGTAGTTACAACTGTGGAAAGAAAAGGTAACAAAAACTAAAGGCTGATATGAATACAAGAAAGGTGCATATTGTTAACGTTACCTTAACTGCATTATTTAGCACCAGTTTGTCTTGTTTCAGTTACTTTTTTTACTTCCAAATTTCTACCTTACAATAGCTTACTATTCGTTACTCAACTTGCTCTTTTTCTTTTAATCTTATTTATCTAAAATCTTCAGAGATGCTGACATTTCATCTCATTACATGCTAATATTGTCTTATCGTTTGACATTTTATCTCTTCATTTTTTATTTGACAACTTTTTTTATCTCATATTATGTCATTCTCTTTATTAAAAATGGATCTACCCTTTATTATCGTACGCCATCGTATCTTATATTATTGTTTCTGATCGCTGATGATATAAGCTAAATACCCACCGGCACTGTCGGTGGCGCAGCCGACAAAATGATAGATAAGTCCAGGTCTGGCTCTCTTCTTCTGAGTGGTCAGCCAACGAGCGAGCAGGGCGGCCTTGCCAGATCCGCCGGTTCCTATGATCATTGCATGCTGACCTGGGGACGGACAGAAGGGTTTTTCGTTGTGTTCTGCTGGAGTAGAGCCGCTGTTTTGTTTGGCTTTGTTTTTAATTTTCGGTTGCATATGCGTGTGCAGGAAAGGATGTATGAGAGAGAGAGAGAGAGAGAGAGAGAGAGAGAGAGAGAGAGAGAGAGGGGGGGGGATAGAGTGTTTGTGTGTGTGTTTATGTGTCTTTGTGTGTGTGTGTGTCTGATTGTGGTTGTGTGTGTGTATTTGTGTATCTGTGTTTGTGTTTGTATTCGTGTGTTTGTGTCTGTATGTGTGTGTATGTTTGTGTGTATATGTATGTGTGTGTTTGAGTTTATATGTATGTATGTGTGTGTGCATGTGTGTGTGTGTGTGTGTGTGTGTGTGTGTGTGTGTATGTGTGTGTGTGTGAGTGCGTGTGTGTGCGTATGCAGAAGATCCTGCTCCGAATCCCGAACGGTGTATTATCGGACGAGGATCGTTTGGGAACTGTCATCGAAATTGCGTACAGGGGCATCTCATTTTATGTGACGTGACAATATTTCTTGAGAAACTGAACGTTTTCCATTCCACTAACAAAAACAAGCAAAACCAACACCATAAACAACGGTATCTGTAATGGTAAGCGTCTTCACGGCTGCACCTGTGAGTTTGAGTAGGGAAGTTATGTTATCGAGTATCTTCGTCTGCCATCTGAAATTTCGCACTCAGGACGGGTGTGGTATAACTGTCTTCAATAAAACAGCTAAGCTCAAGATGGTAAATTGCCCAGTCTGTGCTGAAAGTGTTCGTAAAACAGTTTTAATCAAGCCAGAACACCACCTCTTAAGTTTTGTAACCGCCAAACGAAGCCAAATTGGTTCCTAAAACAGTTTCAGTCAAGCCGAAATCCAAACCTTCCACCTTTTGTGGGGACCAGACTGTGCCGAAAGTGTTCGTAAGACATTTCTAATCAAGCAACAACAAAAAACCTTTACCTTTTGCAACTGCCAGATTATGTCGAAAGTTCTCATAAGAGAGTTTTAATCAAGCAAAAATCAAACCTCCTACCTTTCGCAACTGCTATACTGTACCAAAAGTGTTCGTGAGACAGTTTAATCTAGCCAAAAACCGAACCTTTCTCCTTTCGTAACTGCCAGGCTGTGCCGAACGTATTTGTTTTCATCAAGCCAAAAAAGCAAACATTTTACCCTTTGTGACTGCCAAATCCAGCTGTTTGAGCTTGTCCTCTGTACCCACGTAGATGCTCTCCCTGTTGGCGCGGTACATATCATGGTTGGCAAGGTCAAGGTCCCGCTTACTTATGTTCGTCTTCACGCTCACCATCTTTTCTATCAGGTCTTTCAGATTCTCAAACACAAATTTGGCTCCCTGAAACACATCAGAACACGGTGATTGTAAGTGAAGGACTGTATGCAAAGTCCATTAGGAGTACAATTTTTGGTAGAAATTCTAATAACATTTTAGTTACTGCTTCACGTTTTCGGTTTTGTTTTCTTTTTGTTTATGAATTCTTTGTCGTTTATTTACATGTACTGCTTACCCTCCCCCCATTTACGTCCACTGGCATAAATCTAATTTAAAATCACTTGTTTTAAGCACAATCATAGTAAAACATATTTCTCTATTTTAATTAACACAAAGTCAACATCACAAGATCATTACCACAATAAAAAGAAGTTGCTAGACACCGTAAGAAATCTTTTAGACAGGTAGGATTACTCACCTCTTCCGGAGTTTTGTAGTCGTCGTTGAATGCAACACACTGACAAAAGAAAACCATATTGAACAGTCAAAAAATTAAATTATGGTCAAATGTATGTGGTTGATTAATTAATGGTTGGTAATAAGTGGAATACTCCTATAAACTTTCATTAGGAGGTTGGCCCTCAAAATTCAAGGTCCGTCTTATATAACCGAAAACCATGAAAAATCCTACAAACACCTAAACAGAAATTTGGGAACATATTGTCATGCAATATGATCTCATATAAGTACTCTTAAAAGAAGTGGCCGTCGTGCTAAGCAGACATACATCCAATACACTATATTGACAATAATTTAGCTGGAAAGGAGAGGCTAAACCCGAGAACAGCTACATGATCATTCTCTTTATCTTCAGAGACAAACGCAGTTGATGGAACTTCGGATCTGATTGTTTACATGTACACTTTACATTAAAACAATACACTTTGCTTATCGTACTCACAGATAGTGTTCTACAGTAATAATAGCATCAACAAATAGCATTTGTGTAGCGCATAATCCCGCTCTACCGCAAGCTCTGTGCGCTTTACACTATAGTATTGCCCCAGCAAACGATAACACTGAGAAACATTCTCAGCTTCTCGAAAAGCATACAGTGCAAGCAGCTCATTAAGCGCTCAAACACTAACAAACTGACAGACAAGAAATTTCACCGTCTATAGCTGGGTACCCATTCTCACCTTGGTGAAGTGAGGAAACTCCGTTTTAATTGCCTTTCCCAAGGACATAACGTCAGGTCTCTGACGGGATTCAAACCCATGACCTTACGGTTGCGAGTCTGAGACCCTAACCATTAGGCCTCCGACGTTAGCTTCATAGACAAGTTGCTTGTCTACTATGTTTCAAGAGTTACGTCATGTGTATGACAGGTTGTGGACAGCTTGTCGATTCAGCTGAACAAAAGCCAACATTGTGGATATCTGGAAGATAATTCTTCATGTGCGTGGCAGAGTAACATCATGGTCGTAGGTGAGATCACTTATGGAATTTGGCAGAAATATACATGCGTGTACACACAAATACTCACACACACAGTTTCTCTTCTCCTCTCTCTCTCTCTCTCTCTCTCTCTCTCTCTCTCTCTCTCTCCT
>NW_004797753.1:267405-269469 GCF_000002075.1 Aplysia californica
CACACACACACACACATACACACACACACACACACAAACACACATACACACACACATGCACACCCACAAACAAGCCTTAAGTATTTTCAACGTTTCAGCACCAACATTCGGAATAGTAACAATATGCGGCAGAAGGTAATGCTGCAGATGCACAGCTCTTTCCTTCTCCGACCCCACCCCCTTTTTCCAAAAGAAAGAGGAGAAAAAAGAAAAGTCTGCTACCACCAGCATCATCCCCGACTCCATCAAACCATTCGACCCGAATGAGGCTCACAGTAACTTCGTTATCTCATTTTTATCGGATTAGATGTTGTTGCAAGGGGATTCTGTTGCCTTAGTGTTTTCGTGTTTATTTTATTAAGTCCAACATAATTTGCACACGAGCGAAACTAACGCACATTCAGTAAGCTCGGTGCGCTCTTTTGTGCATTCCATTCGATCACATTAGCAGAGCGATTTGCACGAAATGGACTGCTCCAGTGTTGCTTGTTACGATTATTCTTTGACAGTAAGAAACCTTTCCTTCCTTTTCCAGCTATCATTATACTTCAGTGCTGTTCGTGAAAATTGTGTAATTTTGCTTTAGAAAAGGAGAGACAATAAACGAAAAATTATTTTTGGGTGAACACCGGTTTCTTATTCACATTCCACAAACAACGTTCTGGGTTTTAAAAAATCATGTACAGTCATGAGGAAAGAACAATGAAGGAAAGAAGAGATAAAACACGTACACATGGATAAGTGAGAGTGACTTTTCTTTCTTTTTTTTTTTTCTTTGCACCATTTTCTCTTATTTCCCACGTCTGTGGTTAGTCCCCCACTCCAGTACAAGATGGCTCCGGGCCAGGGAATATAATATTGTTTTTTCCCGCCTAAACGACCAGGAACCAGGACCGGCGCAGCTACCCGCTCATGGTTCATAATTCATTAGACTTGTTCTCTTCTCTTCTTGTGTTGTTCAAAAGGTCGAAGCGGAACTTGTTACGGCTATCTTGTTTCAACTTAGTTTTCTAGACAATTAGTTCGGATGAATTTGGTCTAAGCATCTTATTATGTCACTTAGACTGTGAGTGCAACCATTTACCCTTCCCGACAGTCAAGGAACAGAGTCTAGAAGCAATGAAAACACGCAACAGTATAAAAATAGCTGATGTGCGGCGTGCCAGACGGAAATGATTGAACACGTTTCCATCTGGTCTAAATTGATTGCCAAGTGGCTGGAAATTGTGCTCAGATTAACTTTCAAAGAAGATTTTTGTTTATGACTTACGCAATACCTGAATTGCTCGATTTTGAGAGACCATGTTACCCCTGAAATGTGTAGGAAAAACGAGTAGTTGCGAGTAGCCCCTAATGTTGTCGACTGGACAAAGTCGGTGAGGTGTCAAAATAGAAAGGGGAAATCCTCTATCAACAGTAAGTTGTCCTCTGCACCACTGAATTTCCCCCCGCAATGCCCCCTCTCCCACCTCTCTCTCTCTCTCTCTCTCTCTCTCTCTCTCTCTCTCTCTCTCTCTCTCTCTCTCTCTCTCCCTTCCTCTCTCTATCTATTTATCTAGTTATCTATCTGTCTATCTTTCCATCTATCTCTCTCACTCTCCTTCTTTCTCTCTCTCGTTCTCTCTCTTTCTCTCTCTTTCTCTCTCTCTCTCTCTCACACACACACATACACACACATACACACACAAACACAAACACACACACACACACAAACACACCAACATTATAATCTTCTCATTCTCTCTATCACATACACACTCTTGGTGCAAAATATGTTTCGGAAATATATGACGTCGTTTGAACTTCAACAAACAATACTCACCTTGGCTTTTGTGCTCGCCACTCGTTCCTTGAGAGAGGTCAGAAGCTTGTTGGCTTCACTGGACTCCACTGTAAACTTCGTGGCTTCTCGACTGTTCTTTTTCTCCTCCGCCTTCTTTCTCTTTTGATCGTCATAACTCTTAAAATATATAAAAGATATTTTGCCGTAAATGTGATCAGGTAACGTATGGTAGTAGTAGTAGTAGTAGTAGTAGTAGTAGTAGTAGTAGTAGTAGTAGTAGT
>NW_004797753.1:269580-279013 GCF_000002075.1 Aplysia californica
CCCTGCCGCCCCTTCCCCACTCTCCATTTTTTTTCGTATGAACCCACTGAGTGAAGCACTAAGGAAAATAAAAACAACCAAGTTCATTGGAGTCAAATATAATGTTACAGTTATTGTTCCTAGGACATGGAACGTGTAAGTCTTAAAGATTAATAACCTGACATGCGATAATGTCCAAGACACTTCTCCTCGTCTGATGAATTCGGTGTTACATAAGCAAATCCAAACAAAACGACACATGCACACGCACACACACACACACACGCACACGCACACACACACACTCTCTCTCTCTCTCTCTCTCTCTCTCTCTCTCTCTCTCTCTATCTATCTATCTATCTCTCTCTCTCTCTCTCTCTCTCTCTCTCTCTCTCTCTCTCTCTCTCTCTCTCTCACTCACTCATTAATATAAAAAAAATTTTAAAACCAAAATAATCATAAACAAAGTACAACTGTAAACAAACTCAAACCAAACGAAACAATAAAAACCGTATCCCCGACTGCTCTACAAGAACGGACGCTACTGCAAAAGATCGGGTCCTGCGGGTGAACCGTGCCAAGCCGATGTCAGGGACAATCACTCTGCCCCTCTGTCAGCTCCGGACGTGAGGGAGCCAACTGCGGCTCTGGGATGCCGATGGACGACAGAACCCCACCGGTCTCCCATCTCTCCGGCCACAAACGCCTTCGCAGTGGATTCCTACTTCTGTCTGTCTGTTTGACTGTATGCCATTCTTGTGGTCTCACGGTTTGTCTCTTTTTTGTGCCTGCCCATTTCTGTTGCATCTATTTTATGTGCTGCCTCTTTGCCCGAGTGCCTTTTTGTGTGTTTATCTCTTTTTTTGTTTGTTTGTATCCCCCTCTGGTTCTCTCCTCCCCCTCCGCCACCTCCTCTATCTCTCTCTCTCTCTCTCTCTCTCTCTCTCTCTCTCTCTCTCTCTCTCTCTCTCTCTCCCTCCCTCCCTCTTTCCTCTCTTGTCATTTTCAACCTAATACACTGTGAGGTAAACGCATACCCCTTTTATTTAAGTTTAACCTGTTCTTCATCTCAAGAAAGTGCAAAGTTAAACGACCTCAAGTGCTGTCACGCTCAGCGGCATATGACGCGGCGACATTTTTAGCATTATTATATTCCTGAGTTATTTCTTCATTTTTAATGCTCCTGTTACCTGTTGTAGACTAATAGAATATTTTAAAACTAAAACAAAAGTTTACTAGTCTATTCAAAATTTATTGCATATGTGTGTTTTCAAGGGTTTTTCTTTCTTGTATTTCAACGTAAAACTTTTTTAAGCTGGTGCTAATAAGGCAGACGGTATAAGGATCAGAATGGAGCACATTACAATTCACTGTAACCTCAACAAGCAATACAGTCTCTATAAACCTCCCAACCCCACCACTACCCCTTTCCTCTGCCTCAATCTATTGATATCGTGTGTCTAATGAGCCTCATCGTTAATTGGCCCCTTCCCTGTTCCCCGCAACATGAAATAATCGCATGTTTTGTTTGTTTGTTTGTTTGTTTTTTCTTGCGTCTTTTTTCACTTAGCATCAAACACAAACGGAAGCAACAAACAAAAGACGACGTCTTCAATAACAATAATTGTGACTTTAAAAAAAAAAAGAGAAATGGTGTGCACTTCCGTCATTGCACTTAAGACAATGTTGGAATCTGACTGATTCGATCCTCCATGTTTGGAACATCCCGGGTTGTATGGGACACCGCGTCGAAGAAATGCAAAAATGAGAGAATATTTCATAAAATATTTTCCCAACTTTGGAATCGAGCTCACATATTGTGAGTGGAAAGGGAATAGCCATACCACTAGGCAACAAATCACTACCTCAGAATTACAAAGTTATGTCTGACATGTTTGGCCGTTTTGAGTTACAAGATCATGAGGTATGAAATTAGGGGGAAATTAAGTTCCATCTGTTCTATCAAAATCGTAAGATTATTCCGAGTCGTTGTCAAGATAGTAAAGAATTGCATTCGATCCGATAAAAAGCTTGACATGGTGTGAAGCTCAAATTTTTTATCGTCAGGTTTCTCAAAAGCTAGGTGTTGAGCAGATAGAATTTTGTAATTCTATGATAGCGGGATATCTGTGGTGCCCACAACACGCAAACAACCCCCCCCCCCCCTTCAACCCCCCGAACCAATAGCACTTGTACGAGCAACAGAAGCGTTGCTTCCGCCACGACTAGCTCTACCTTCCCACGACTCACTCTGAAAAACACGCGCGCTACATAATCCTTGGTGTGTCGCGACATCCCCTCTCGTCACCCGACCAGACGGCCTTGCCTTGCGGCGCACCACGACATTCCAGCACCAGGACACCGGCTATCTTTAGAAACAACTTACCTCCGTCGTCGCTGAAAAACACACGGCCTCGTAGTGGTCTCAAGTAGGAAATGTTATCGACCTGATGAGTATGAATGGATGAACAAGAAATGAGGAAAGATAATGGGGCACAGATTTCAACCGCCGACCCCTCCCCCCTCCCCCCCCCCCCCCCCCCCCAACCCTTTCCTTCCCCTGTCCTTTGCCCTCCCGTAGCTGGAGACTCCTACTCCCTTGTTCGCGACTTCTTTGCCTGAGGAGAAAGAAAACAGTTTAGATTTATATTGATCAAGAAGTTGTTTTTTAATGCTCATAGAGAGGCAGACGGATGTTGAAACGTAGATGCTGTTTTTTGGACTAGGAAACCGTGTGGAAAACATGAAGATAACTCTATATTATTATTGTCTCGTATTTCGTCTTCTATCACATTCTGTAAGCGATCAATTGCCTTTATCTATATAGTGTAAGTGTGTGTGTATGTATGTGTGTGTGTGTGTGTGTGTGTGTGTGTGTGTGTGTGTGTGAGAGAGAGAGAGAGAGAGAGAGAGAGAGAGAAAGAGAGAGAGAGAGAGAGAGAGAGGGAAAGAGAGCGAGAGAGAGAGAGAGAGAGAGAGAGAGAGAGAGAGAGAGTAGGGAGTTCGAAACCTAAAGAGCAATGACCACAACAAGAGACGCAACGTCCCTGCTGGTGGGGTGCCTCTCATACGCCAGAACCTCTCAGGAACAGGGATCAAACCTTTTCTTCTTACTTACCGTGAACCTTCTTTAAAGCCAATCCGGTTTTTAAGAAAAAAACTCAACCTTATTCTTTAAAACAATTGGTTTTATACTTCTAGAGCCATATTATAATCTCATTGTAATAATAATTATTCCTCCGTTGATGTCTTACGATTACCAATGCCTCCGCAGAAGAGAATATTTCGAAAGTGAAAGAGAAGGAGTAAACGTTATGATGACTTGTAGCTTCTGCAGTGGTCACTGCAGACCAATTTTGACAGAAGAAAGTTTTTCACATTTTGAGCATTCAAAAGCTCCACTTTCACATAATGTGTATGTGCGCAGCTTGCGGGTTTATCTCTTGGTTTCTGTATTTTTTTTTTAATTCGTGAAGCCTCATATTATGATTGGCTGCCCACGTGAGCTGCTCCTCTCCAACTGGTTCTGTCAGGAGCTAGACTTTCCCATGTCGAAAGATTTACGGGAGAGCCTAGCTCTTGACAGTGCCTGACAGGTCTTATTGGAGAAAAGAACAGACAACAAACTGTACAATCCCAGGACGTCAATAGTCCTCAAAATAGAATGACACTACAGTTTTTCAACATGACCCAGCAAGTCAAAATTGATGTAGGCTTAATTGGGCAATTCTCTTCCGTTTTGTTGTCAACACTCAAGAAAAAATAACAAAAAACAAAACAAAAAAGACCCTCCAGCTTGCTGGAATTTTTATAAATTGATTCCTCCCTCAAAGAGTCACCATGACGCCAGTTCTACCTACAGTTTCCCTTCACCCTCAGAAATCATCTCTGTTTGCGGTACCGATTGAAAGCTGTCCCAGTCACGATTATGTCTTAGCTTGTTATTACCCGTTTTGATCGATGTTCGGAAGGGGCCACCTCTCCTTTCTACGAGGTGTTCGCACAAAGAAAGTCGATTCTAGAAACACAATTACAGATGTCAGCTGCCAGCCCATGCTTACGTATGTTTGTACAGCTAAGAATAACGTAATCGGCGCAAAACTGTAATCGATGTCACTTTGGCTGGAGTGGTAATAGTTGCTCACAAGAAAAAAAATAATTACAAGCGGCTGTTTTTCTTCTTTTTCTTCCTTTGTTTTCTTTGCTTTTGCTTTTCTTTTGGGGTTTTTTTTAAAGTATTATTTTTTTTTTTAAATAGAGGATGATTGCTTTACCAGCGTCTTCCAAGGTCGGTTGCTAAAATTATCTGTCTACCTGTCAGCTTGGCTGAGGGTTTTTTTAATTGTCTGGTTTGAGTTGAACAGCCGCTAGGCTTGAATAGGTTATACATCATCCAATGGCGGTGGCGCCTGCATCTTATGGTTTCTGTAGTAAGTTTGTTTTGTTGTTCGGGGGTCTTTTGTACTTTAGTTTCTTTTGTGTGCGTTTTTTTTTTTTTGGGGGGGGGGGGTATTTTTAAAGGGGGGGGGGGGGGGATGTCTCACATGAGACCATCTGCTGGCAGGTTGGCATATTTAAAAAAGTGGGGTAGAGGACATACGCTCAGCACGAAAAGAATTGTCGCTTCTTCCTTAGTAGGAAGTTCGGGTGATTCCGTCGCATCCCCTATCTACATACTAAAGCGCACACACACACACACACACACACACACACACACACACACACACACACACACACACACACACACACACACACATAGACAAACACACACACACACAAAAGGGAGAGAGAGAGAGAAAGAGAGAGGGAAAGAGAGAGAAAGAGAGAAAGAGAGAGATAGAGAGAAAGAGAGAGAGATAGAGAGAGAGAGAGAGAGAGAGAGAGAGAGAGAGAGAGAGAGAGAGAGAGAGAGAGAGAGAGAGAGAGAGAGAGGGGGGGGGGAGACTCTTGCGCGTGGGCTATGCTCCGTTTGCAGGTACTCAAGAGGGGGTATGTCTGTTTGTATGTCAAGTGAGAACATGTGTGTAAAATAGCAGTACATAGGAATTACATTTATTAATGTCTGCTGGTCCGAATGCACGCGCGCACTCACCACGAATGTCGATCTGACTAGTTGGAAGTCTATGTTTTATGTATAAGGCATAGATTATCCTATGGTGGAATATGCATATAAATATTTGCAAGTGAAATGACATGTGGGCGTTTTTATTAACATTTTCCATTTTAAGCGTGCTCGCGCACTCACAGATACTCTGTGTATCTGTATGTTCGTGCACATTCGTGTGCAGACTAAGAAACCTCCAAGTACGTCTTGATAATCCCTTTTAGCTGCGCTGAAAGTATCACTAGTGTTGGTTTCGAAACGGCGATATACAAAAGTGCTTTAGAGTTAAACACTTAATTCCGCAAAGATCGAGCCTTTTTGGCGAATTGGAAGCTGATAACATCAGGTATCGAGAGGTCTAAAATACTTTGCCAAGTTTTCAAGGCTGCTTAGTGTATTCGATTCCCAAATAATAGCCCCAATAGCTTTTAAAATATTTTTAACAATCAGTTGAGCTAGAAATAAAGAAAGGGTTTTTGTCTTCAGCTTCCAATGGTTTACGTATATTGAAAAGTTATTACCGAACTCCATTGTCTGTTTACCTTAATCTTTTACCACCTTTTAACTTACTAGACCGATGAAAGAGGAGATGACTTATATCCATTGCTCTGTGTTCTGCTTTAAATAAGGGTCAAGGTTTTTTAACAGGGCGTTTAAGTTGCACCCCTCCCCAACGTGCTCTCCCCACAGTCACACACAAAACGCACAACGAAAAAACAATGGAATAAGATGAAACAAACAAATAGACCAAAAGTGAGAACAATCTTGAACCCTTGGGAAGACAGCAAGAGCAAAACGAGGTATTCGAATAACTTGTTTAGAAAGTTATTACCAACGAGTCGATACCCTTCTCGAGCACTCGAAGTGTTTCAAGTGAGCAGTAATCGCAAGACTGCGCGTTCATCAACTATAGTGCTCAACTACGAGGTGACAGCTGAAGTAAGTGGGTGTCCCTAGTCCCGACCTGCCCTGCCGTTGCCCGGCACGTGTAACCAGAAGTAGAAACAGGGAACACGGTTGTTAGAAAAGGGATTTGTTGTAGGTTTTGTTTTGTCTTTGTTTTTGTTTTGTTTTTGTTTGGGGGTTTTTTGGGGGGATAGTCTTAACGGGCTCTAGTCCACTGGGTGGTGTACCTGATTGGCTACGATCTTGCTGTGCTGTGTCAATTTATAAGGGTTAGGGATGGGGGTTGGAATATGGCTAACGACGATTGGAAACAGTGAATACAGCAGTTGGGAAAAGGATTTGTGATTTTTAAAAACATATACAGGGTTGCCAGTCTCCTTCACGGTGTACCTGATTGACCACGATCTTGCTGTGCTGTGTCAACTGGTAAGGGTTAGGGATAGAGCTTGGAGTAGGGGTAAGGTTAGGGATAAGATTAAGGTCAGAGTTGTTGGTTATAGTAGACTTGTAGACCATCTCAAGAGGAACGGTTGCCGACTGGTCTGGTGGTAGACTGTTAAGTGGACTACATCCCTCTTTGCACATTGAACTGTGTTAGAAAGATACCATACGTCACTTCAGGTTAAATGTGCACAACAGACAAGAGTATCGAATTGTCCGTTACAACCCCTTATAATGTCTTCCTAGTTTTTGCTCTGCTACTACATCCTCACAACAAGAAAGTCGCAAACCTTAGTGCTCGATTTCATAGTGGATGCCGTCTTCTCTCCTCTTATCATCATCATCATCATCATCATCATCATCATCATCATCATCATCATCATCATTGCCTTTCTCACCTGGTTACGAATAAACACTCTCCATCTTTCCTTATCCTAGCTTTGCCTCTTGATGTTGTTCAATGTTTCCCCATTCTTCTATACATCAATTTGGTCGTCTTTCATTTCCTTAATATTGATGATGTATTGCTCGGAGGTCTTAATTTTTTTTTTATCGAAGATATTTTACCCCTCCATCGACGCAGTTAAGATCATTTTTAGGAAGCGAGCTGCTTCGACTCTGCCTTGACTGAGAGGGATACAAAGTTGCAACAAATAGACGTACGTTGATAATCGTCCAAAAAAGGCTCCCCACACTGGAATCAAACTCATGTCTACTGCGTGCGACAGAGGAGCAGCCACTACTCCATAGATGCTGGTGCTCCGAAGTCAGTTTAAAACGGCAATAAGGTGTTGGTTGGGGATGGGGTGGGATGGGATGGGAAAGGATATCGATTAACTTATATCTGAATCTTGAAAAACAAGAGTGCAGTTCACCCCAAGACACAGTAACTTACTTATATTACAGAAACCATGCGAACAATCTTTCAAACATAATATAAATCGCTAGTTTCAAGGTGTGGTATGACTGCAGTGAAAAATAAAACGTTCTTTGGAAGGATTAGAAGAAACCTCGATAGTTGCGAAGTACGTGGGTTGTTAAGAAGTGGACAATAGACTGAAGAAAACGAAACCCCAAGCGAGAACATGAAAATTGGTTCCTATTATCTTTTGCGACCAGTCTCGTAATCATAATACGAAAATATGTGTGCTGTTTCCCCCTCATCACCGTACTGGTTTGTATTTTGTTTTTCTTTTCTTCTTTAGAATTCATATATTATACATTTTTATGTTCCCCCTTTTCTAGTTCGAAGTGTCGGTTCTTCCACTACTGTCTTCTCTTCTTTGTAGTTCACCTGACCTGGTCGTTGGCGCCATCACCACTGCTTTCCAGATAATGCAGAACAACTGACAAAAAGTGAGAGAAAGAGGGTTAACGAGAAAGAGAGATAGAAAGAAAGAGAGAGAGAGATGTTAGGGAGAGAGGGAGAGAGAGAGAGAGAGAGAGAGAGAGAGAGAGAGAGAGAGAACATGGACAGGTAGAAACATAAAGCCTGTTTAGAACCTATTTAAATTAAGCAGCCGTGTTCTTCTAAATGACTTCATCATGTAGCACCATCTGTTGCTTAATTTCAGTTTTAATCAATATCTGTTTCGGTGCTTAGCCCTAGTTGACTCTCACCAAAATTAAATAAATAAGTAACTAGAAATCGACGCTAGGTTTAGTACCGCTCACGCGCTTTTGGCGTATTGTTAAGACAGTAACAGATGAACGATGGAGTAGAGCTCGGAGTTAGAACCTTTCAATTACAAAAGTAACACCTGGCCCCAAATGCGTGGTTTGCCCTTCAGCGCCTGACGTCACGGGCAACACAGTTAGCACAGCATAAATGACACCTCGTTTGCGGGGAATGAACAAGGGGGAACTAGAAACTGGGGAACTGCTGCTTACCTCGACGTAGAAAAAGTTGAAGAGTTAATTAAACAATTCACCTCGCCTGGTTGGCATTATGGATAATTGGTTGTTGGAAGCTGCTGCTTTACTCTTCCCATGCCATTCCTAACATGTTCCGGGTTGTTTAAAAGTATTTATTTTATACCTGGTCTTGAAGACGTTCTTGTATCATACACCTTTCATGATTTATTCTTGTTTTATTTCTCCTCTATTTTTTATTTATAATTTGATACATGTTTATTTTTGTTTGATTTTCAAAAACAAAAATAAAACAAAGAAAAAGAAATGCAAATACGTAAGTGCTCCATATCATTCAAAGAGAACAGTACGAGGACACATGCGACAAACCCCGACATATAGCACGGATTTGTAATCTGTTTTATAGCGTCCCATGACCCGTCATGATATACTTACTAAGTAGTAATATAATTCTGGTCACTCAAGTCACAAAAAAACCGCGGTCAGGTCTGATATGATTATTCACGATCTCTATGAACAAAGGCTGTGTTTCTTGAATAGATCGCAGTAATTGAATGTGAGTGGGGGGTTTGTTTTCTTGAAAGAATGAATCAACGTTTTAGACACTTGACCAGCCAACTATAAATCTAGTAGTACAGGACAGATCATAGTATTAAGCTTTCTATAGAATAAGAATAAAGTTACTCAAATGAGGTCGCCAATCGGTTTTGACAAGGTGGTTTAAAACGTATAGCAAGTGGGTCACCGGCCACACAGTATAGATTCCTTATTGTTTGTTAAGAACATTCCCAGGTCTCAGGATCTGAAATGAAATTTTGGGCACGCTTCCAATGACCTTCATGACTTTGTTTTTCCAATTTCTTTTTGTGGTTTTGCTTTCAATAAGAGTCGATAAATGTCCCACATAAAGCCGAATATGTCATTCTGTGGACAGAGCGTAATTCCTAAACAAAGAAAGAACAGATGAGGGACAAACAGACAGAAAGGCTAAAATAAATAAATAAAGTTACCATGAAAGAAAGAAGGAAAGGAAGAAAGAAAGAAAGACAGACAGACAGACAGACAGACAGACAGACAGACAGACAGACAGACAGACAGACAGACAGACAGACAGACAGACACACACACACA
>NW_004797753.1:279455-280745 GCF_000002075.1 Aplysia californica
TTTAAAATAGTGTAACAAAAAAGATTTAAAAATCCTTCCTAGTTTTCATTAGACTTCCCAGTTAAGAACGTTGTGCGTTCTAATGTTTTCTTTATTCTGTGGAGCGGAATACATTGTAGACAGTTCGGACGTCTATGCGGCTGAGTGCGAGAACCTTCTCCCATGCAACTGTGCATCCCTGCTGGCGGAAGCCCCGGCAACAACAGAGCAGAGTGGTGGCGTCAGAACAACAGCCTTGACCTTTTCCAAAGACCTTCTACATTCAAAAACAAAGTCTTCTCTATTTTCGTATCCCCACCTCATTCCCCAGAAGAAAGAAAAGTCAACTTAAAAAGTAGCAAAAGCAGAGATCTCTTCCACTAATTCCGTTTTTTTCTTTCTTGATTCCGCTTCCCGTTGGAACAGGTTTTATTGCTCACAACTTCCTCCGCCCTCCCAACCCCCGCCCCTCCCCCTCAAACCAAATTAACATGCAGAAAGAAAAGCCACCGAAACTGTACTTTTCAATTTCGACATCCCGCTGACAAAGCGTTCATCTCTTGGTGGCGAAAAGGATGAAGGGAATCCTCATCTTTATTTCTTCCACCAAAAGCAATCCGTCGACATAAGCCCCACCCCTTTTTCTCATAATCGTGTTCTAGTATTTTATTCCTTTCCCAGTCGAAAGTTATTTTCTTCAACTACCCCCACCCCCTTCTTGTTCTTGCAGGCGAAAAAAGGGGCAGGGAGGTTGTAAGTGAAACGAAAATGCTACGCAAACCAACCCATTTCCCATAATATCCTATCCGATATGGCTGCTACTCAAATAATGTCCTCTCACACTCCCCCCCCCCCCCTCCTCTTTTTTTTTTTTGGGGGGGGGGGTGGTTGTTTGTTGTTATTTCTTTTTTGATGGATGTGGGGAGTTGTTGGGTCTGTTTTGTTTTGTTTTTGTTTTTTTGGGGTGCTTTTTTTTGCAAGCAAACGGACGAGCCCAAAGTCATATCGTTCTTTCTAGGTGCAATCGGGTCATACGCGCTTCCGCTTGCCAGCTGGCTTGTTTTGCCTGTCAAGAGCTTTCCTTTGATATTCAGTGCACAAAAGTTCGTGAAGATACATGTAAACACTCGCAACCACTTACTCACAAAAAGACTTTCACGAACACAAATACAACATTGTTGGTCATACCCACAATAGATATTATATTTTCAGCTTTGGTCACAAATACGAATTGTCTCTTGCTCATGTTCACGCTCACACACACACACACACACACACGCGCACACACATACACACACACACACACACACA
>NW_004797753.1:281021-282503 GCF_000002075.1 Aplysia californica
GGGGGGGAGAGAAACTGTCTGAAAAGGAGTGTTTATTAAGAACTTTATTATATTGTATCTCCATGTTGACTAGTCGAGCAACACAGTATATCGTATCAGTAGTTTAAAAGTCAAGAAAGGTGGTGGTTTCGAGCTTGAATGGGGGGAGGGGGGACTAAGTAAGAATAAAAAACAGTTCTCCTGTCTAGTAACAGAAGACTATTAAACAGAAAGGAAAGCAAATCTCACTTAAAGGTCCTACTGAAAGAATTAGTTGCTAAGACGTAGTGAGAAACAACAAAGTCTTGAATTTGATAGAGTGATTACATGAATCAAGGGGAGTGCCATTACTAGCTTTCAGGTGTAATGGTGATCGTAAAGGGCTAGGTGGTCTTTAGATCTAAGAAAGCCTAGGTAAAAGGTCTTCACTTAACTGATAGCCTAGGCCTCCACACAAGAACATAGCACAAAGAGTTCAAATCAGCTTTAAATCTATCTGGTTGCCTAACTATGTACCTCATGCCTTTCTCTATGAAATATTGAGCACAGTAAAAAAAATATTTTTTTAATTCTTTTTTTCTGTCACACGAAGTGCAACAAAACAAACAAAAACAACAAACCCACAATAAAAACCCAACAAAACAAAAACCCCAAAAAAAAAAGCCCAAACACCTACCCCTTTTTTTTCCTTCTGCTTCCTTCTTTTGGCCCCTCCAATTCTGAACTGCGTCGACGAGGACACTTCTTCAAAAAATCCACGTGTTTCACCCATCTAAAGCACGCACCTCCGCTTTGTCTCCAACACCGTATTTACAAACATAACATTCATCAGTCATCTTCTTCAATGCGTTCACCCTCTCGAGCCCAAGCGTCGTCTCGAAATCAAATATGGACGTTCAGCTTCGATCAGAGGGGGAATATGAGCTCCCATAATCCCTTTCCTTTCTCGACGAGACCGCTTTTGCGCCGTTCCCTGAGAGTGAAATAAAGACAGTTGGCCACTGGACCTGTGTGCGTTTGGGTTGTGAGATCAAAGCTCGGAGCCCGAACGAACCCCCACTTTATAAAGTTTGTTTTGCTAATGCTCGATGCCGGGCCTTATTTATGGTGACGTCACGAGCTGCCGGAAGCTTTTTCTACATTATACAGGCTATTACAGTGGCTTTAGAAGTGGCCGTTTTTTGTGGTCTCGAAGTGTTTTGTTAAGGTTAACAGGTTTCGTGTTGAAGATTTAGGGATGGACATTCATAAGAGCCCAGATAATGATGAATGTATTTCAGCGAGCAGTTTAAAGTGCCAGCTTGTTTGTTGCTTCATTATGGTCACCGGCCTTGATAGACGGAGTAAGACAACGCATAATTTATCAGTTAATGACAAAGTGTGAGGTGATTGGTCAGAGTGTGCAGTGAGGTGACCGTGTGTGGGTTGTACTGTCTGGTTACTTAAAATGTCTCTGTCTGTGGTGAGGCCACAGATTTTGTTAATCCCGTCCCCTTTCCAACC
>NW_004797753.1:282603-285132 GCF_000002075.1 Aplysia californica
TAATAAATAATAGTAATAATAATAACAGTGCCCTTTGTCTTTTATAATGGGACAAAAACTTACAAACTATATTGATGCAAAAATACTACAATCTTTGTTCTTAATAAAGAGTTCTCTCACTCACTGAGTCCCATTGCTCCTCCTCTCTACTTGTCAAGTATGTATCGCTTTCTTCATCTCTGACCCAGATCACCGCTCATAACCATGTCGTAACTCATCATTGTATTGTGAACGCACCAATTAAAATTTCAAGTATGAAAGGCAAGCTCAATGCATTTACATCGGAGATGTGATTGCATGCATGAGCGTGGATGATCTATTAATTGACAGACAGTACAATGATCGCAAATGGCAGCTTTATAGATCAACTGCCCGCACACGAGGGGGGGGGGCTGTTCAGTAAATTATTATCTGAAATGCTGGAACTTTCTGGATTTAGTCCCTTCAGACTTAAGAATGGGATCTTAGGCATGACGTTTGTTGTAGTAAAATTTGTTTTCTTTAAACAGCGAAATCTTAAGTGAACTGGGGTCCTAATCGGAGGAATCTTAGGAAGAATCCACAATAGTAGATTTATGCCGGGTAGAGATCTATTAAAAGAGACTCAAACTCTTATTCACCCCACCCCCCACCCTACACTTTCTTCGAAAAAAAAAGAAGTGGAACCCTGTAGCGGTGCCTACCAACCGAAAAGAAAGAGTAGTCGTTAAAATCGCAGTAACTACCATACCAGAGTTGATAGAACCAATGGACCCGTATCCACAAACGGACAAATCCAAAGAGAATTCTCGAAGCCGCTATGTGAACATACAACGTCATGGCCGTGTCGCAGTGGGGGTTTTTTGCCACACACAGACCTTTGCTTTTGGCTAAAACAGCACCTGGACATGGATGGCTGGTGCCTCTATAAATAAATCATTGATGGTCAGACAGGCCTCTGCTACTCGTACAAGGTTTTGTCCAATAGCCACACGCCATACTTTACAGAGATTAGATGATCTAAGATTTTCGTTTTTAATGTTATTAGTAAAGGAGGAGGTAGCGCATTCACAAGTAACAAAATATCAGTCAATTGTGTCCTTCTGCCTCCTGCTACAACGTGTCAGAGGCACGATGACTGTCATACACATGACAGACTAAGAAATATCCTGGGAGAGAAGTTAAGTTACGGTTCGAAATACTTGAAAAGAAAGTAGAAATTATGATTAAAAAACACTGGATCTCCGACCATCCTTCTGAACACTTGATCCGTAACACTATATGGAAAATGGTAACCAACACTTGGAGGAGTATATCACATAAGAATTCACTCCAACCGTTTGGGCATTTGACTCATCATAACAGAACATGGTAACATTAAAACAAGATGAAGTCCGTTTGTCACTTTTTATAGTTTCTGATTTTTTTCTCCTAACAATACGTCAAAACAGGACACCGACCCAAGTACATGAGTAAAATGAAAAGATAAAAAAAAGAAAACTAGGATGAGAAGAACAACATCGTGCGTACCATATGTTGGTTGCCAGCACCATGAACGGACTTGTTGCCGAAGTCCTATTCGCTACTCTCTTACAGCGAGACGCGAGACGTCGTGCGCAACTTCACTGAATGAGCGACAGACAGGTAATTTTCCCTGGAGTAACAAAGTCGACGGAATCCCATGTTTGACTATTCCAAACAATAGAAGAAGAGAGAAAAATCTAAAAGTCTATTTTTGTCGTGCGCCATCTTTCAAGTGGGGTCCGAGCTGGGAATAAAAAG
Source organism: Aplysia californica (assembly GCF_000002075.1). Lineage (NCBI taxonomy): Eukaryota > Metazoa > Mollusca > Gastropoda > Aplysiida > Aplysiidae > Aplysia > Aplysia californica. The sequence goes on from NW_004797753.1 coordinate 284,365, forward strand.
GGAGGCGGAAGATCAGCCGCTCGATAGAGTAAAGAGAAACCGGACGGGCGGGCACAGGGCCCTTGCTGTCCTCATCCTTCCCTCAGTACGTCGCCATGTCACACGAGGACTACCAGCACACTTTTCAACAAGTTTTGCATTTAGGTATCGATTCCACTATTCGAAAAATTTTAATTTGAGTTTGTTGTTTTTTCTTCAAGTTTGCATTACACCATTTTCAACAAACTACATATTCAGAATCAGCATCTGGGCTTCGATAGAAAATAGATAGACTTCGACGATGGTGAAATAGCAATACATTGTTCTCATCGGAGCTCCTCATCGTACGCAGTGTCACAGATACTTTTAATTATTCACTTATTCAATCTTCCAACAATGGCACAAAGGAAAACGTGGGGGTGGGGGTGGGGGCGGGGCTAATAAACGTTCCTCATTCAACTTGATGACGGAATCGACATAGCCTATCCTTCAGAATATTATTATGTTTCCATTTCGAAAGTTTACTCGTCTACTTGTTGCTCATTTCAGCCCGACTGTGACCTAGAAATACAAACACGGAATTTGGTCTTCGAATATAGGGAATGCAAACCTAAATTTCTAATGGAAAATTTATTTCAGCAAAATTTTTAAAGAGACTTTTTATCGTTATTACGCACATTTTGTCTAAAAAATCGAATATCCAAAAATTCGATACCTCTGCTTGAGAGAGAGAGAGAGAGAGAAAGAGAGAGAGAGAGGGGGGGGAGAGAGGGGAGAGCGAGAGAGAGA
>NW_004797753.1:287117-288871 GCF_000002075.1 Aplysia californica
GAGAGAGAGAGAGAGAGAGAGAGAGAGATTTTAGTGTAAGCACCGACAACCTTACTACTTTCACACCTCTGCAGGAATTAAAACTATTTTCCGTCATCAGGGCTTTAGGGGAAGAAGTTTATTGTTTGTTTTCGTTCAGGCCCAATTCCAGTTTTAAAACAGAAGACAAAGCTTTTGTAAATGCTTTAGTGCTGAATTGATTTAAGATGTCTTTTCCCTCTCGTTTGGTTCACCCGCTTCGCTCCCCTAGGCATTGAACTCCCTTACGGGTAGGCATCGCTTCTTCAAAGAGCATGCAATGCGTCCAGAATACTTATTTTTATTACAGCGAATTTAGCCTTATACGAATTCTGATAAATTGAGGTCTGAATATAAAAATAGTTTCTTTTGTTTGTTTCCCCTTGCCATAACAACTGAATAGCAGCTGGGGAGCCGATATAATGAATGTTTTGACAATTTTTTTTCATCTCTGGCCTTACGACATCGTTTTTATCAAAAATCATCAGTAGGGATCGCTAAGGGAAAATATGTTTTAAAATCGTTCAACGAAATGTGACCCTAGTATCCAACAAGGAGGTTACAAATTCTATTGTCCTTGCTGTCCAACATCCCAACCGTCAAGCCGGCGGCTTCTACGGGTTTGGCCCTACTTGTGACCCACCCGGCACGGTCGACTGCAGTTGTCAGAGGCGGTTGGAAGTGGGCAGAGTGTGAGGACGGTGGTGGACAGAGGAAGGAACGAAGCCTAACGCGTTGAAACTTGAGTATCGCATTATATCACACATTCACAGAGTACAATTCTTCGTGTGAGGGAGGTGAGGATGGGGTGAAAAGGGGAGATGGTGGAGAGAGGTGTCTAGATCTCCCGATCTTGGCATTTTGATAGCTCATGGAACTATGATAGAAGACGAAGGTATTCACTGGCTTTTTTATATTAAAGTAAATGCTAGTCCCCCATTAGGAACCTAAGGTACATTAGGTACAGCCAGAGTGAATTTGTTTTTTGTTTATGCTCTATAATATTATGTATTTTCAAAATGGAAACATACCATCCATGTATGGTTTAATTGGCAATTTTTAGTTTTGAGATGAAATAGATTCGACAGACCAAAATGAACCCAAATTTTGTGCAGAGATTGCGAAAAAGATTGAAATGATACAGTATTGATATTTTTACACAATGGTTCTGAAAATACGACTTATAATGTACTAAAGATTTATTTTGCTGAACCTTATAGTTTTGCTGTGTCTGCACTTTTAGTGTCATTTACGATTTTCGGCAAAAAAAGGTCAAACAAATACATGTACTTTCAAAGCTTTTCACACCGACAAAAAACTTAACAGACACTATCATAATAATCCTTTAGTACGTTGCAGCCATACCATTTAGAAACATACATGCAAAGGGAGCTGTATTGTTAGATTCATTGTAACAAAAAAGATATATTTGGAGCGCTTTGTGTGCTCTTTGAAGAAGCGATGTTTCGCAGTAAGGGAGTTGCATGCCTAAGAGAGTAAAGCGGATTGAAAACAAATGAAAAATCTTAAAAAAGATTTTGCTCTAAAAAGTTCCGAAAGCTATGTTTTCTGTTGTAAAGGCCTAATTAGATCTGTACGAAAACAAAACAACAAACTTCTTCCCCCAAAGCCCTGGGGAAGAAAAGCAGTTTCAATTCCGGTAGAGGTTGGAAAATAAAGTCATCAACGCTTGCATCTCTCTCTCTCTCTCTCTCTCTCTCTCTCTCTCTCTCTCT
>NW_004797753.1:289769-305842 GCF_000002075.1 Aplysia californica
GGGGACAAGTTGTGTACACACCTCCAATTACATACTTTGTTCTTCCATTATCTCATGTTTTGGTGACAACTTCAGAATTATACTCCCTGAAATTGAGATTACATCTTGTTTATTACCAAGTACTTTGTAATTTTGTTGCTGTCATCTTCAGTTTTCAATGGCCAGTAGTACAATTGATAAAGTCAACCTTGCTCAAAGTCAACACTTTTTTTCTGTCCGGGGTGTTGACTTTATCAGAATTCCACTGTAACTTTAAAAAAAATAAAAATTAAAGCGCTTTTGTCGTAGACATGAGTCTCAATTTTTTCCTTTTTATTAGTGAGAAAGAATGTTAGTGAGAAAGAATGTGTATGCAATATTTTCCTTGGATGATTTACTCTAAATTATTGTGAGGCAGCGTGGTGAAATCAGGCGCTCGTCAAAATAATGAAAGTGAAAAAACTAGCATTTTCCCGCAGGTTTGGGGTCTTTTATTGAATTTTATTTCGCGCTAAACACCTTTTACATCCATACTGAAAAACGTTAATTACATGCACAAAATTTGTGATTTTTCAGTTTTATAGGCTCTCAAGCTATTGAAGTTATCAAACTTTGGCGGCCGTTGTCTCACTAACTTTACCTCTGAAATCAAGTGACCCCACCTCCTTCAATCACAAACATTTCGACTTCTATTCAGCATAGATGAATATTGTTTTCATCAAAAGGAAGGCAAATGGACAGGCTTTAAGATTATATCAATTGAATAACTCTGTATGCTTCAAAAATCAAAACTGACGAGCGTATGATCCCACCATGTCGTGACACCTATTATTTTTTTGTGCATATATTATGTGCATGTATGTGTGTATGCATGTTTTTCATGAATATTATGCAATGCACATAGAGCAATGATTGTTTTACGGATTTGCGCGATATAAACGTCATATTATTCTTATCATTATAAGCGAACAGTGTAATATTACGGGGGGGGGGGGGGGGGGGATAAGGGCAAATGTAAGAAAAGTGTAAGAAAGGGGGGGGGTCAAAAAGTCCCAAAAAAGGTGTAAGATTATATTTGAACAGCCCCATTTAGGTTCTTCGCTCTCATACTCCATCACCGCTGCCACATTCTCAAGAGTGCGCATCTGCATCGGTCTCCCATTGTTGGTGACCCTAGTTTTTTATCTCTTGGTTTTATTTTCAACAGAGCCAGGTGACTTGAAGTCAACCACCCACTTAAGTATTGTTACTTTACTTGATGTTTTCGTATGGTCTTTTGTGTTGATTCCACACGGTTTACAGAAGAAATGCTGTGTCTGCAAGGGCACCTTGTTTCAAGATATTGTTTCAACAGTGAAAATATGTAGTTCAACAGTGAACTATATATTCGGAGTAGCCATGACTGCTTCCAAGGTACTGTTGTTTTTGTTAGATGTTTCTCCTTTCGGATCGTTCAGCTTGTTTTCTATCAATTTTTGTGTGAATTGTACTCTTTGGTGGAGAGTTATAGGCTTTCCCGCGGGTACAGGTGGGGGGGGGGGGGGTTGTTTTGTTTTTTGGTCAGTTTGGTCACATTATTATTATTATTATTATTATTATTATTATTATTATTATTATTATTATTATTATTATTTTTATTATTATTATTATTATTATCTTTAAAGGGGGCACCCGAGCATTGACAATGTCGCATCGACGGTCTCGTGTGTTATACTTTTTCAATTTCCTTTTCTTTTGTATAACATGCACTATATCTCTTCCATGTCATTTGCAATTTCAAATGAAAACCAACAATCCTCTTATGTTATTCACCTCCTCTTTAATTAGCCTGTGTGGTCTAAACCATTGAAAAGATTTCCTTTCCTGCCCCCGCCCCCTGTCCTACTTGCTTTAGTTAGAAATCTGTTGAAGTTCAAATGACACTTCTTTGGTCCCGAACTTACTGAACTCCAAGCAATGGCCCGCTCTCTTTGGGAAGTTTTCGGAGCTTCCCCCACAGCTCAGACAATCCTGGACAAATGAGCCTGACGCGCACACAGAAATGTCAGCTATCACAGCGGGCCCCCCCCCCCTCTCTCTCTCTCTCTCTCTCTCTCTCTCTCTCTCTCTCTCTCTCTCTCTCTCTCTCTCTCTCTCTCTCTCTCTCTCTCTCTCTCTCTCTCTCTCTCTCTCTCTCTCTCTTACTCAAGCGGAAAAATCAGTTTTTCAGATACTTGATTGTTGAAGAGAATGTTTGAAATAACGATGACAGCTCTCTTCGGATTTTTTAAATTCTATATTGACTTTTGCATTTGAAATTTAAATTCCCCTTCCCAATATTCGAAAACCAAGATATGTGTTTGTACTGCTGGGTCACAATCGAACTCATTTGATCAACAAGTATGCGGAACGTCTATGAAATTGTCAGGATAACTAAATATTTTTATAACAAAAGAGCATCGCTTTTATTTGTTTCTGTTCTGTCCAGGTACATATGGCACTCCTTACTAAACTAGAAACGCCCCAAGAACTAGAACTGTCTCTCTTTGGAAGAAAAATAACAGTCTGATTATAATCCTTGCTTTTTTCCCCAGTGCAAAAACATATCTTTTAAAAACTACAAGATGGTTCACTTTTTAAACAAATGTTCTATTTAAAAATTACCTTGAAAATATTGGCAGCAACATCTACAGTATTGCGAGTTTGACCCTATTTTTTGGAAGTCACATTTTATCTTGTATACAAAAAGGAGGTGAGAAAGGTCCCCCCCAAAAAAACTTCTATTTGAGAAACAAAAAGTATATTTTTTTAGTGTCCCATCTTGCAGTGTTGTATCAATTACTTGACTTTATTCTATTCTCCCTCTGGTACCGATGGGTGTCGCATGGAGAAACAGTCGTATATAAGCTGCAAGTCAAGTGGCTTGGGGGAGAGTCAAGTCATGGGCAAAAGTCCCCGTACATTCAAGCGAAACTTCTGAAGCATAATAACTCGAAAAGCGATCTGATTGATCTGGGTGTCTACTACTATTTACTATGACTAAAGCTCAGTCTAATTAGGAGCTCCTTCCTTTAAAGGAGAATGGAATCTCATTGGTTTGTTCCCTAAGCCCCGGGGTTTAAGTTCCCATAGATTGAGTATCATAACTGGGGTTTTGACCTTGCATAGCTCAAGGCTGAGACAAAGCAACTGATGGGTATATATTAGGCTCGGGGGCTGAAGCCCCACGGAGTCACGTGCCTGACTCTTGACTTAAAATCTGCACACCTTTGCAACTCCAGACTGAGCATCCCCCCCCCCCTTTTCCCTTTTTTCCTCAGCCCTCTGTGTGTTCTTTGGTTAAACCGTGTAACTGTCTCAATGGGCTAAGATTATGGGTACATACTTTAATGAAATTTTCAGTGTGTTAACTATTAGTGATCTATTGTGTGCGTACTGTATTCACGTGTGTTCTGTGTGTGGACATCAGATAAAAAATGAAGCACGCCTTTGTATTGTACCAGTGAGTTGAGGAAGCTTTAAATTGGATCTAATGTTTATTGTTCAATGCAGCAATGTATCGTGTAGAGTATCTATTGGAAATTCGCTTTCGTTCTTCATTACGTGAAGCTAAGCTGAGACCACATTATACAGCAGAACTTTTGCATCCGTTTACGGATGGAAGGCAAAAGAGATGTTCTAATCATCAGTGGTGCATCATGAAGAATGCATCGTTCAATCAAAGAGCAATTGACAAATTTGCTAAACATAAATCCTAAAGGACACAAATCATGTATAGAGACGCATAGGTGATTCCATGTTCCTGGTTTTAAACGTGGTATTGCCACTAAAAATATATAATACCTTTGAATCTTTTTACATTTCCATTGGGGGGGGGGGGTTAATCTCTATGCGTGTTTCACTGTCTTTTCAGTCATTATGAAGTCTTTATAATCTGAGGGATCTCAGTGTTTGGTCACGGCTAGCCCTACCCTCTTTAAAACCCACCCGAAACCATTGAAATGAGGTGACGAATAAGCAACCGCACCAGTTGATGGAGAAAAAAATAATATATTCCTGCATCTCAGGACACGGCTGAATTCTCTGGGTCATGAGAGTAAAGTATCTAACTCGACCGTGTAGTGATCTCCAAACATGCGATACCACCGGTGTTATGAACATGCACTGCACGTAACCGGACGAGAGAGCCTTCAAACCGGGATCAGATTATGAAAAGAATATCGACTCTATGACCAAGTCGTGGAGTGAAGTAAGCTAATAAAAAATCCGTTTACTCTGGAGCTAGCCTAATGTGTGAAGACAGAGTAAGTGAAAGATTAAAAGTGTCTGAGTTATTGCGTAAAATGAGGATCTTACACGTCCGTAAACCTATCTTCCAATGTGACTTTTTAGAGCAACGTTTAAGGACAGAGAGCTGAGAAGAATTATACAACTATCTTACCAACTGTTAAATAATAATAAATGTTATTTCGAGGCAAAAAATACGTTCGATTTGTAGCATCGATACCTATCTACAAAAACTTGAAAAGTGTGCCAGTCCTCGTACAAAGCGCAAAAAAAATTTTGTCACCCTTTGTTGGGGCTTTGCATGGAACAAACAGAACACGAATCTTTAAGAACGCAAGGAAAATAGTAAATTGTAAGCTTCAAGACGTTGACATAATATATTTAAATGCTTGTTTTCGTTAATATGACTCCATAATTAATTATACTGAACACCATCTCCAGGAAGCATACATAGATCTGCTAGAATCAATTTTCAAAATCCTTCAGCTTGCTTCAAAAACTGAAAGATATAAGAACTCCTTGGAGCCTCTTCTGTCAGCTTAATGAAGGGGAACCATTTCTAAAACCAATAGACTATAGAGTGATCTTTTTGTATGAGAATAATAATGGTCTATGCTTGTGACTGATGTGTATAGAAGAGACAGAAAGATGACTGTCCGTCAGTGTGTGTCTGTCCTAACCAGGAGTTTCAGCTATTTGGTTTAATATTTTGAGACCAGCAATGCTTTCTTACAACTTGTTGTCTCATTTTTCAGAGATCACGGACAAAATGACTAGCCAGGGTTCCTTCAGAGTTTGAATTAGAGGCCATACTTGCATCACATAGGTTTTCAGCTGGCTAAAATATACGGTAGGCGCTATTGGCCTACATACCCTTAGCTCAGGGAAAGGGAAATTAAGGGGTTGCGTGAATCTTCATGTATCATTTTCTGTTTTCAGACTTGTTCAGGAGTGCTCTGTTAGCTCAGTTGGTATCATGCTGAACTATAGAGCGGATGGCCCCGGTTGGAATCCCTGACTGGGTGTTCTTGAGCTCAGGTCATTTTGTGAAGTTTGCATGCAAGGCTCTCAACCAATTTGGCTCGGTCCTCCGGGGGATGGACGTTTAATTCGGAGTTCTGCCTCCTTAATAATCTAATAGTGTTGATATGGGCGTCAAACATATACACTTACACTAACACTCACGCTTACAAACTTCTTCATTTGTACCTTTTCAAGATACAACATTGAGATCATTGATTCTTATTTTCTCCACTCCTTTTTGTTGCAGATTTTCTATTGAAGACAGCAGTGAAAGGAAAGGCTACAAGAATTTAAAAGTCTAACCTGAGGAATTCTCAAGACTTTTGAACTTTTTAAGGAGGCAGCTCGAAAACCTGTGAAGGCCATGGGAACTTCCGCCATCTTGATCAGTGGTTTACTTCTTACTGTTGTTACCCTCTTTGTTGTCGGTGAGTGTTTTTGTGTGTGTGTGGGGGGGGGGGGGGTTATTGTTGTAAGTGTTATGTGAGGGGGTTTCTTTGGGTTTACTTATTTGATTGTTTAATTGATTATTTGTTTTGGAACTTTGTTCATTCCCGTATACCTTCTTCGACTGCAGTGTCAATCATACACTTCAACAAACAAAACGAATACAGGCTATATTATACATTTAATGCATATAAATAACTGGTTTTTATTCGACCTGTAACAACCACGGAGTAGCAAAAATCACAGTGAATTTTTTTAAACATTCAGTTGTACCATAAGTTCACAACTTAGGTTGAGGTAGCGTCGGTAGCCTAGCTACCGGACTTGTAGTCGTGAGATTGCGGGTTGGGGGTTCGAGCCTCAGCTCGATCCGAGGTTGTCACCTTGACAAGGATTAAACTTGAAGCTCGCGCCTCTTGAATTTTATCTCGCAAGCCATCACGGCTTCGAGATAAGATGAGAAGGCCTGCGTTTCGCGCCGCTGGTCACTTTTGGCTGAGTTCTCTCACCGTGCGGCCACGCCTCGTTTTTCTCTTGGTTTAAAATTTTTTGTTCCTGCGGGTTTTGGTTTATTAGCCTTTTTCTAAGATTTCCTGTTTGCCTGGGACTCATGTGAGTAGGCTTTCTTTTTCAAAGACGTGAACAAATTTGAAATAATATTTACAAACATGTCCGTAATAGAGACAGACGAATTCCACCTGGCAGATTTTGACTTTGAAGACGACGATTGTACTGGGCCAGGGGATAATAAGAAACCGGCTCAAAACGAAAGTCCGGTATCAGAACAAAAAGGACCCGATAATGATGGGAATCAAATGCCTGGGGTACAGGCAAATCTTTTGTCTGCTATTGAGATGCAGACAAAACTATTAACAAAAATTTGAAAGTCGAACAAAGTATCTGGCAAAATAAGAGGACGAAAGAAATTAAGGTATGAAAATTCCTCTTCCTCTTCATCGTCATCTTCTTCTTCATCATCTTCGCCACCCTGTTCCCCAATAAGAAAGAAACAAAAGAGAAGGGTTAATTCTCCTTCACCGAAACGGTGCACTCCAACCCTCCCCCGCTCTCCTTCATCCTCTTTTCTATCTCGCGCGGTGCGTGAGGCCGGTGAAGGTCAACGTGACCGAACTGACCGCTCTGTTCCCCCCGGAGAGGTTGAAACATCAGCAGATGAGATGGAGAAAGAAATAAGGGGTGCTGCAAATTTAAACCCCGCGGATCATAATAGTACTTGTAGGGAAAACATCTTCGAGGACGCTGAGGCAGAATTGTTGATGGAGGATGAAGTGGGTCCACCAATTTCGGACACATTAGCAAAGTTTGTCGCCAATCGTTTCCAAAAGAAATTAAGCGACAACATTCTGAAGAAAAAATTAGGGGAATACAAACAACCATCCAATTGCCCTCAGCTATCTGCTCCGCAGACAAACAATTTCAAATGGAAAGCCCTCCGGGCACCATACCGTCGAAACGATGCGCGCCTCACAAACACACAAACCAATATTGCCAAGGTCGCCACGGCAGTGGCCACGGCAATTGATAATCTCCAGCAAAAAAAGGAGAGAGATCTTGATTTTCAATCGACTATGGGGCACCTTTTAAATGCCTTGTCAATCACGGGACACGCGCTTCAGCATCTGACAGCGTTCAGAAAAGATGCTCAGCGCTACGCGCTTCCGCATGATTACAAAGGAGAGTGTGATGTCGAGGCAGGAAACAGCAAACTGCTTTACGGAGAGGATGTAAAGAAAACTCTCCGAGAAGCGAAAGACGAAAAACGATTGGCTTTCAGCCTCACAGAAAAAAGCAGTTACACTGCAAAACCATTTAACAAAGGCAAGTCTTTTTTAAGAAGACAGAAGCCCTTCGGGCAAAAACAACAAAAGGGTCGCCACTTCCAAAAACGCTCTTTTCGACAGATGGGACAACAGTTCCGCAAAAAGCAAAAATAGTGGAAGAAAACCTTCAGGTAAGTGAAAAGTTCATTCGAACGACAATAGCTCTGCAGCAATTGACTGTCTCGTAGAAGAAATGAATGCTTTCCAAGCAGGTCAAATCAAAGACAGGATATCAGAATGGCGGACACTGACATCTGACTCCCAGATCCTTGAAATGGTACAAGGAACAAAAATTGGCTTTAGCTGTGAAAGTGCAAAACCATACTATTGCACTAATCGGAGTATTTCCTTTACTCAAGAGGAAATGACAGCTATAGACAAAGAAATATCGAACCTTTTACACAAGAAAGTTATAGTTGAAACATTGCACGAACAAGGTGACGTTGTCTCTGGCATCTTTACGAGAGAAAAACAAGATGGTACCTTCCGGGTGATTCTGAATTTGAAAAATTTGAACAAGAGCTTAGTTTACATAATATTCAAAATGGAAACCCTAAAGTCTGCGCTCACCCTGCTTAGTCCAGGCTGTTTTATGGCTAGCATTGATTTAGTTTCGGCTTACTACAGTGTCCCCATAGCAGCAGAACATCAAAAATTCTTGAAATTCAAATGGAAAGACAAACTGTCTAAATTTACTTGTTATCCCAACGGCTTGGCTCAAGCGCCCCACAACTTCACAAAGCTTACTAAACCCATATTTTCCCATCTTCATAGTATCGGTCATGTCAGTTCGAGTTATCTCGACGATTCATTGCTCGTGGGAAACGCTGAAAAAATTGTGAGAAGAATGTGTCAGATACAGTTTCCCTATTTAATCGGCTTGGTTTTGTGGTTCACCCACACAAATCGTCATTCAAACCCTCTCAGAGAATTATATATCTGGTGTTCGAAATTGACTCAGTCACAATGACCGTTTATCTGTCAAAAGAAAAAAGGGAACGAGTAGAAAGTCATTGCAGGGCATTCTTACGAAGGTCGGCCCATCCCTAGACGTTCAGAGGGATAGTATAAGAACGTATAGGCCCAACCTGTACGAGAAGTAGCTCGTCTAATCGGCTTACTTGTATCATGTTTCCCCGCGGTACCGTTTGGCCCCGCCCACTACAGATGCCTAGAAAGGGAAAAGGTGCAGGCAATTATGAAAACTAGAGGAAATTGGGATAGTGTGATGCATTTGTCGAGATCGGCACTGGAAGAAGTTAAGTGGTGGTACCGGCACGGATTGTTTAGTGTTTCCCCGATTTCTTGCCCTGATCCGGACCTAGTAATTTTCAGTGACGCGAGTCTCTTTGCGTGGGGCGCTGTGTGCGGAAATGAGAAAACAGAGGGGGGGGGGGCGTGGACAGTAGAAGAGAAAGAACTGCATATCAATGAATTAAAACTATAAGCTGCTTTCTTGGCTTTAAGATCCTTTTCCAAAGGGCTAAAAAATAACCCGCAGTCATCAGAATCTTTGTTGACAATACCGCAACCATGGCTTGTTTGAACAAAATGGGATCCTCCAAATCCCTCTCACTAGATAATTTATCGAAGAAAGTCTGGGCATGGTGTGAAAATAAAAACTTGTGGTTATCAGCAGCAAGAATAGCTGGGAAAGATAATGTAGATGCGGACAAAGAAAGTAGAACAATGAACATTGACGCAGAATGGATGTTGAGCGCATCTCTGTTGAAATCTTCACTTTCAGTGCTACAATTCAAACCAGACATTGATCTTTTTGCCTCCTGGCTTAACAAACAATTTCCAAAATACATATCCTACAGAGCAGATCCCGTTGCTTCTCTCTCATATCCAGAGTCATACATGTACAAAAGATGAAGAAGGACGAAGCAGACGGGATCGTCGTGGCACTATGCTGGCCCACACAGCCTTTTTCCCTCTTCTAATGCAAATCCTCGTCGGAAAGCCAGTCCTTCTATCTGCAAGGGAAAATTTGCTCCACCTACCAAGCAGTCCGGACCAGAAACATCCTTTGAACAAAAAGCTTCGCTTGCTAATATGCAAGTGTCAGGGAAAAATACGAAAGTGAAGGCCTTTCTGGAGCTGCAACCGACCTTCTCATGTCCTCGTGGCGAAATGAAACAAAGAAGGCGTATCACCGATACATTGAAGACTGGAAGCGGTACGCGGTCCTCCAACAAGTGGATTCAATTTCATCGCCATTAAACGTTGCGCTCAATTTCCTTGCTACATTAGTCACGGAAGGGAAATCGTACTGTGCTTTATGCATTGGAAGGTCTGCCCTGACATGTTATATCAACGTGGAAAATTGTTCAAAATCTTTTGGTAACCTGCCTCAAGTTAGGAGATTTATGAAAGGACCTTTTGAGTCTAGACCTAGTCTGCCTCTAAAAAGCAGAGTAACCACTTGGGATGTAAACACAGTACTTTCTTTTCTAGAAACATGGTACCCCCATGAAAGCCTCACTTTAAAAGAACTGTCTTTAAAGTTCGTCATGTTGTTGGCCCTCCTGTCTGGACAAAGGTGTCAAACTTTGTATAAATTAGACACTAACTGCATGACTTTGACATCAAACAAATGTACATTTTTCATTTCAAATCTGTTGAAGCATTCTCGCAAGGGTTGTCACCAGAAGCCTCTCGAATTTTTGGCATTTGAAAATTGCCCACAACTTTGCATCGTAGAAATACTGACTGTGTATTTGAACATGACAGGAGAGCATAGGAAACACAACAACACAAGTCGTCTCCTGATCAGTTTCAAAAGGCCACACTTGCCCATAAGTAAGGACACATTATGCAGATGGATTAAATCTGTTCTGGACCTGGCAGGTATTGACATTGCATTCTCTGCGCATAGCACTCGCTCTGCGAGCACATCAGCTGCCTCTGAAGCAGGTGTCCCACTCACTACAATTTTAGAGGCAGCAGGCTGGACGCAAGAGAGTACCTTTACTCGATTTTACAAAAGCAAGTAAAACACAACTTCGGACAACGTCTGCTAGACACATACTTTTCAAAATCCACATGACTTATTGCATTTATTGATCGGACATTATATATTAATATCTATACATGTATTATACTAACATCATTATTACAAAACTTGTAAGGATTGAAATATTCTGTATGTTAATCACCGTACTACGGTTTTGCTTTGGTTCATTGGACGTTACAGGTCACGACTCTGTACATATTATCATCCAATGACACGGCATGGTGGGAAAAGGATTCTTTCCTTCATGCAGACTAAAACTGATTTATTGCATTGAGCAGTTGGACTTTACAAGTCTATGCTGTGTATAATATTGTTACTGCAATTCATAAAGTTGAAGGATGTTTACTTTATTTGAATGGCTCATGTTTACATTGCATTAGTTGATGGACAGAGTACATGCGCCTTATTTGTGTATAATTATCTCATCACAAATCAGGGAGGACAAGGTCTCTTTATTTCATGCAGCATGAAACTGATTCTTACGCTGATGGATTGGACATTACATGTCAACTTTATACGTACGGTATCATTATCTCATCACTTGTTTGGTGGAAGAAAACTCTTTACTTACGCAACATGAAGTAAAATAATTCCATTTAATTAAAAAACGATTTGACATTACATGTCTATACCTCATACCACTATCTCAACAAAATTCATGACGTTGGAAAATGTTTTACTATTTTCAGTGTTACTGATTTGTATAAATGGACTGGACATTGCATGTCACTTTTTCTTCTTTTAACTTTATTCCGCATGCATATGATTTATTGCATTTAAGTGTTCTGCATATTACGCATGCAGATATCATCACTATGTCACCAGCAAATAAACACTCATGATGATTTACAAATTGTTTTACAAACATATTATTTTTATTATGTGACAATGTTCTCTTGGCTTTGCTTGAAAGGCAGTTGTCCTAATTCGGTTTAGCGACTCGATAGTTACATTCTGGCTCTAAAGTCTCATCTTACCTCGAAGCCCTGATGGCTTGCGAGATAAAATTAAAGAAACATGCCATCTTACCTGGGTAAGGGAAGCTTGTTTCTGATTTTGTCGAGTAAGTCATCAGGAGCTGAGTGGGAAGATGCCCACCCTTTCCCTCCCTTTGAGACAAAGTCAAAGCATTCCATGCTTTAATTTGAGAAAATGTCAAAAGCATTCCATGCTTTAAGCTGACAAAATTGAGAATGTGACTATCGTGATCTAAAGTATGACTAGCGGCGCGAAACGCAGGCCTTCTCATCTTCCCATTCACCTCCTGATGACTTACTCGACAAAATCAGAAACAAGCTTCACTTACCCAGGTAAGATCGCATGTTTCTTTAATTACCTAATAGTGTTGATAAGGGAGTTAAAAACCTATACCATTTCGCATTTTCAAATGTTGACAATTTCATCATGATTTTTGTCAGCACCTTTTAGGTCAGTCTGTTTGAACGACACAATATAGAAAACAAACAATTAATATACTTTTAAACAGAATGGGTTTTGTTTTTGTTTTAGTAAGTGTTTTGCGGCACTTGTAACACAATAAAGTCACATAAGTACCGAAGATTAAAGGTGTTAGAAGGGAGTAACAAACATAAAAAAGAAGAAGGGGAGATAAAGACGATAGATGTTTGATAGGAAAGAAGGAGAAAACCACACCAGAGCACCCGCCAACCACCCACACAGAATGTTTAAGACGAATTATGTTAATAAAGTGGAATGAGGTTATTACTTAGTTTAATAGGAGTTTTACAGCACTTGCAGTACAAAAAGTGCAGAAGATTAGAGGTGTTACAAGAGAACTACAAACACAAAAAGGAGAAGAGATCAGGACGATAAACGTTTGATAGAAACGTTTCTAAATTTCTACTAAATTTGAACAAAACGCAAAAAGTTACTTGGATGGATATCTCAAAGTGCGGAGAAAGTTTTGGGAAGTGATTGGGGGTTATGCTGTTGAAGAGGTCTGGTTCCAGTGGGATGGAGCCACACCCCTCACGTTATGAGGGTCCATTGTATGGTTGCAAGAAATTTTTGGGGAACGCCTTATAAACCGAAAGCTTACAATACATGAATTGTCACCGTGTATTCCGACTTGAACCCCCTCAGTTATTTAGTTACGGGATTTTTTTGACAGACATAGTCTCCAGAAACATGTTACAGGATTATTCAAAACTTCCAATGGCGAACTGGAGCTTGTCTGGGGACAATTGTTCAAAACCTGACGCATACAATTTAGAACAGCCGAGACCTTACCTGAGTTTATTTAACAGTACCAGTTTTATATAAATTTGTTCTTCATTGCACACCTGATAAACTATATACACTCTAGTTAATTTTTAAGAAGTTGCAAAGTTTAATGTTACAATCTGTTTTGGTGGGTTTTTTAACCCACAAATTTAACCCACAAAAAACAACATTTAAACGTGATTTTTTTTTCTAACGTGTAATTTGATTTTCTTCATATTGATAACATTGACGCCCCCCCCCCCCCCCCTTTCCGGTTGTATTTTATTTGCACGAAGTTTTATTGATATAGGCAAGAAATGTCATTGTATTTCACTACCAGGTCCCAGAGTTCCAGGTCCTTTTATTTTCCGTTTTCTTTTTCTCTTTCATATAGATGGCAGACAGATGTGCTGGTCCTGCCAGTACGTGGCTGGAGGCCGAGGTGAGGAATGTGCAAGTGCCCCGAGCAATTGGACCGAGGGCAACCCAAGGACCCAATGTGAGGGCTACTGCGTGACCTTGGCTAGATTTTCTGCATGTGAGTTGCCACCACCCCATAGAAACAGAAAAAGAATACAAATTTCAGCGAGCCGATACATTTAACTGCTGTGTTGGCTTACTATTGTTGTTAAAGTTTACCCTCGACACCCCCACCCCCATTAGACACAAGGTATGTACTTTTGAATGCAGATCACTCAGTCCTTTTTAAGAACAATAAATTCCTGGAAGGGCAAGAAAAATAGTTTGGACAACGCTGAGATTCCATCTTTGAATGCTGCTGTATCGAACTTCCTGTCAACAGTGGCTGGCCCATACAAAAGGAAAGACTTCTTTTAAAATTCGCCAGCCTTCAATAAAAGGTCATGTCGGAAAGCCAGCCATTCAAACATAAACGTATCAATCGGAAATCAACAAAAATAAACTTTGATCTCCCCAAGATCAGGCCCAACGACCAACTGGTCTGGAAAACTTAGGCACAGGTACCAATAGACAACAGTATTTGTCAAAAAGACAGGCATACACGGTATGACCTGTGTAATACTCCTTCGTTGTAACAAATGACGATCCATGAGATTTTGGAGTCTCAAAAAATGTATATATCCATTGCATCATTATGGGGGGGTTCAAACCTTTTCCACGGAATATACTTAATATGGGCTACTTGACTCGGATCAAACTATGGCTCAGAAAACCGGTAAAAGTACAGTTGAACACCCCATTTCAACCACTAGACCTAATGGGCAACATCCAGAGTCCCTGTTAGGATCACAGTGCCGTTGCAGGTATGTCTTACAGAAACAGCAAACAGCGGGTGATCCTCGTAATGCGTGGGGACAGTTTACACTACTTGATTTTGCAAAAAAAAACACCAACCAAATAACAAAAACCTAGCTCCACCCTCCCAACCCACTCACCACCACCACCCCCTCCCCCTACACACACACACACACACACACACACACACACACACACACACACACACACACACACACACTTTTAGCAACCTTTTTTTTCTAACACGATGACTAACAAGAAATGAACTGATTTGAACCTGTATCTCTGGAACAGGATAATACATGTACATGTACGAGTATATCGCATTCGATAGACATATACGTAGATATTCAGGAGGATACCTTCCCTACTTTAGAACGAAACTGGGGTCTTTTGGGGACAAAGTGAAGAGACTGACTGCTGCGCCACAGACGCAAATTTGTAAGAATGTCGGATAAATCAGAATAATTCAGAGTGGCCTGCCCGAATTCTATTCTTTGACTAGTTTGGGGGGGGGGGGTCGTTTATTTATCTAAATTTTATTTTAGCCTATGTCTCCTTCAGCCCGACGCGTATTTGCGTTGCGCTCGACAGTCGTTAGCGACGAGTCGCGAGGTGTGTATCCTTATCATCACACATCACACACACGGCGTGTCGACCGACACTCCTTGGCCAGGTATTTTGACCAATGGTGATGCTTTAAACTTGTCACACTCCCAGTCTGTCGCAGGCGACGAGGTCTGGATTGCTAAATGGACCCATCGCAGGTGACGGTCGCGCGTGGCTAGACGTCGCGTCGCGTGTAAGGAGACGGGTTCTTTATAATCTTACTTGATTGATATTGGAGAATCAAGGACGGCGCACAAAGCGACGATACATACTCTTAGTTTTTACAGATCTTATTTTGGGGGTGGGGGGGTGGGTGGGGGGGATACGTTCCCTGAAATGTATTACTTGGTTATTTTACCGACTCAGCTGTTTAAACGTGTTATTTCTCGTTTTCTCAGATGTAAAGTTCACTAATTATTAGTCATTTGGACATTCACACAACCTCATGTCGTTATTCCTATTATTTCTCCAACAGTCACGGGTAAACCCACCTATACCTTTCGTGGTTGTTATGCAAGCAAGGGGAATCGGAAGCAAGGCTGCGTTAGGGATGGCGCCGAAAACGACTGCTACTACATCTGTGGTGATGGGAACCACTACTGTAACGACAAATCACTACCCACATCGCCTTATGTGGCGCCCACTGGTGGCAACGGAGCTGTCGGTATATTTACCTTTGGACTGACATACACTGCATATTTGTTTTTGGCCGTTTTGGTGGCCCAATGTTTAATTCATTGAAGACGCACTGTTTCGGAGTACATACTTTAAAAATATAGAAGAATAGTTTCGTTTTTCGAGCAGATTTTTCCATTCTGTTTTCTTTGTCTGAAACTTTAATGAGGCATGCAAAAATGTATGCAGGTTATGAAATATGCAAATTGACCTATTAGGTTTGTGTACGATGGTTCAAAACGTGCCGCAACGTCGCCTTTGGTCTGTTACTGATTACTGGTTGGACACATGCGTCGCTTCGTTCTTAAAGAGTTAACAAAATCTTTTTACTGCCGTTCTGCTGTATAAAATGTACTGAATAAATAATGCTCTCGGTGCTGCGGTGTTTTTGTGATCTTTATTGTTGCTTCTGGCGTGCTATTGTTGTGTATTTGTGCTGCTTTTAGGAAGTGAGTAAGTGACAGTTCAGAAAAAGAGTCAGGTCCAAGTCAAGCTATCGTCGGCTTTGTGATAAAACCGACTAACCCCAGCGAGGTAAATTTTACAGGAGAAGGAAAAAACTGTTTTATTTCAAAACAAAGACGCCTAATGATAAATCAATGCTCTAAACACCTATAAAAAAAACACTTTACCGAGAGACTGTAGACCTTTTTCCCTTTAAAATTGCTTTTAATGAAACTGTGTGGGTTAAACGGTTATGTCGCTCAAATTTTCCT
>NW_004797753.1:305977-310891 GCF_000002075.1 Aplysia californica
AAAAAAGAACAAAATAAAGATAAATAAATATATATATACATATATATAGATTATATATATATATAGATATAGTAAGATATATATATACAGATATATACATATAGACTATATATATAGATATATACATATATATATATAGATTATAGATATATATATATATAGATAGATAGATAGACATTCATATGTATAGATATAGATATATATAGAAAGACATATATGTAGATGGAGATGGAGATAAAGAAGGAGGAGGATAAGGAAAAAAAGGGAGGAGGAGGAGTAGAAAGAAGAGGAGGAGGACTATATTACTGCTACCAACATACTATTAGCAGCTGTTATTTCAGTGCTACGGAGTCAATTCTGGCAAAAACAGCAGTCACAAATTGGAACATTTAATAGAAGTAGAAGAAGCAGAATTCAGCAATAGGTATATTAATTACATTTGAAGTAGAAGAACAGGAGGTTGGAAGGGTAAGGGAGAGCAGCGACAGCAATAACAACAAAAACAACAACTACAACAAGAACAAAAACAGCAGCAGCAGCAGCAGCAGCAGCAGCAGCAGCAGCAGCAGCAGCAGCAGCAGCAGCAGCAGCAGCAGCAGCAGCAGCAACAACAGTAGCAGCAGCAGCAGCAGGCCTTTGCAATTTATGACCGTGTCTGACACGGTACTATTGGCACTGGGTGGCCATTCAAAGGCCTGGAAAAAGTAATACTAAGAAAGAATTGAAAGCAGAAAGCCACAAAAAATCTCTGCTACCTCAGCAATGGTTTGGGAGAAGTTGGTTACCTAATGATATATCATTATCATTATTATTATTATTATTATTATTATTATCATTATCATGCAAAAAGACTTTGTGAGTACCAAAGAATGCGCCAACTTTCTCCAAGGTGCGTGGCTTGACAACTACTTTATTGAGTTTTCTCGACAATAGAAGAGCATGTTTGTCTCACTCTGTGTCCTATGGCTACAACAAGGCAATACAATAAAAGTTACCATTGTTTTGAAAGACTCTACAATAATCAAATTTGACTTGATCGCTTTCAAAAAGCAAATTTTCACGCTAATTGTGGAAGCATCGTGGTACGACGGCCTTCAACTCCAGTAGATGTTTATACTGGTTGGTAGTTATCTTCAATTTGTCTTTGCAGAGAGGCCCAGCAGTAACCGTCATACACAGGGTGTTCAGCTTTCTTGGTCCTTGCAGCGCCTTCCACTCATCATCAAAGTTCAGCTTGTACTAAATTTTAAAGACTGGAGTGTACTTTGATGCCTGCAAGTCAGTGACAGTAGGATCGCCAGCTTTTCTCCCTGGACGGATTGTTTAGTGCCCTCCGACCGTTGCGAAATCTTTGAAAAAGCTGTGATCCAGGTACATAACTTCATAGGGCCTGGGGATGCGTCTGGCTTTGAGCATGATGTTCACGTAGTCCATTGGGATGTACATCAGTGCGTTTTTAGCGATCGCTCAATAGTGCCATGGACTGAATCCACTTCCATTTGGGTATGGCCCTTGGGGAGAATTTCTGCTCAACTGTGATGTCAAGCTCTTTGGCCAGCGAGGCCATTGCACTCACCAGGGTGGCTTTCTGTTTTAGTAATTGCACCAATCACTGCAGATGAGGAAGTGGTTGAAGTCAGTCACTTGCAATATTAGTTAGTGAGTCAGACATGATGAAAACTGTTGAAGCTCAGACCAACTTCACTTTCATACCAGACATATCATCTGGCGTCTCTGGTGGCAAGATCCTAAATCGTAACATTGTGTACAGCCAGTTTTGTTTTATAATATAAGGTGGAAGTCTTTAGTGATGAGGCCAGAAGGACGCACTGGATCTGCATAAAAAGGACACACACTTTGTTCTCTGGGTTCAGTGCAGCCTCCCTGTCCTTCTCCTTCTCTGTTCTAGCTGCAGCTTTCCTCATATTCATATTTGAGGGGTGTATTCTGTTTCTGTGAGGTTTCCAGATTTGAAGCTGGTACAAATGTCGCACTGGTCTTTCTTGGTTGAAAGTAAACCCAAATTGTTTTTCTTGAACTTTTGGCAGAACACTTGATAGCCAGGGGCGAAGCGTCTATATAATCAAATAATCACTGCTTCCCTTTCTAATTTTGAAACATTGTCGCTGTCAAATTCATCCTTAAACGTAAAACTCATAAATTAAATGTCAAAAGACGTTCGTAATCAACAAATAAAGTGAGGCTGGAATAGAGTTGAAGGGAACATGTGCATGGCAGTCAAAGCTGTTTCATTGCCACATATACCCTGTTCACCCCTTTGGGGCCACAGTTAAAATCAATCACAAGCCCCGATTAAGTAAGCTAACGAACGCTGGTCGAGTCTACCTCACAAATGTGAGGGGAACTAACTCTTAATAATCTCTTGACTGCTGCTTGTGCTTGGTTTTTTTCCTCGACTTTTTACCGTCCTATAATCAGATCGTGACCTCGATTATGACACCAGCTCCTGGCCGCGAAAGGCTAACAAAAACAGCCAAATGTGAAATTTAAAAAATAATAATTGTCATGTTCTACCAAAGAGTTAGACTCACTGGTAGATCTATAACATATAGATCGAGTACTGACATCTCTGCTTCTTTGCTTTATGTTTATGTATTCACATCTAAAGGTATGTTTAATTTTAGTGGGGACTGATATTTGATAAGATACTTTCCCGATTATTTTGGCGGTTGAACATACAATATGAATTCCGGATTTGTTTTCATTCACAACTCAGAGTCGCCGCCTCGAGTAAGTTTCTTGTGTGATATCTACAGGCCCTATCTGGTCCCATTTCACTTTGATTACCCTGTCAAACAAGTCAGTCTTCGCCCCTGTTGATAGCTCAATGTGGCTTTCACTCTCTCTGCAAAGTTCTCCATGTATACTTGATGCAGACCTGACGTTTTCTGGATTGTCATCTGAGACAGGAGGATATCTTCGAAAGTTTGTCAAAAATTCCTCTTTATGGAACAACTTGTCATTCTTGGCTCTCTCATGGTGGGCGTGATGTGTTCTGGGAGGGGGGTGGGGGTGGGGGTGGGGGCTCTTGTTTGTTTGTCTTTTCGGAGAAGACACTTTAAATAAACCCGTGGGTCAGGCCTGCGGTGTTCATGAAGATTATTTTACAAACAGGTGTTCTTTGACCATTGACTCTTGTAAGTGGTATTGAAGGCTGTAATTTCTCCTTGGGTTTTCACTTGCTGTGTAAGATCTCTTTTTGTCTATCATGTTTATCGTGGCATATACATAGGCTCTTTTTTCTCCCCAAGAGAGTGACCAGTGATGTCATTGCATTTTGTACCAACCAGTTTACAACTGCAAAGGACATCAAGTTCACACCCTGCTCGCTTCGTGCCTAGACATGGGTAGAGGCATCCCCAGTTCTTTCAACCTCTTCCTTTTGTTACCCTTCCAATCGTTTTCATGCCGTGTCCTTTTCGCAGAGATCAAAGGTGACATAACTGTTGTATTATCAGCTGATGTGACATTAGCCTGGTCACGTTGATCACTTTCCACTGCGCTGAGGGTAAGAGGTGACGCAGCAAGAGTGGCATCATCTTATTGAATGTTATAGCGTTATGTAAACGAAGGTTTGATATAAAGATAAAGCCTTAGGTTACGACACTGAGAAAATAATCTACTCAAAACACAAACGAAATGAACTTTCAAAGAAAGTCGAAAGATGTTTCAGAAGGTAATGACTGTAATAAGCACAGCAAATCAAAAAAAGAAAAGAAAGAAAAAGCACTTTAAAAAACAACGATCGTTGGGGGCAGACGGTGTGCTGGACAGGTCCCACAATAATTTTTTTCTTTGAGTGAGTTAGTAAAGGAGGAAATGCTATCGACTTCGTCCATTCAATTGCGAAGGAAAAATGATTAGGAGAAGAGACAGTAGTTCGAATAGGGGAAAACACCTTCGCAATAGGTGAATTTCGAGTACAAAGACAAAGAAGAACACGCGGACAGAAAACATAGTTTCATATAAAACAAAATCCATAAAGATGCATTTCAAATACCGGCATTGTCACGAGATAAACAGTTCTGTGGGAACAGTGGGGAGTTTTAGTCATTAATGACATTATCAGCAGCATTAAAACGAAGAAAAATGAGGAAACAACCAGATCTATATAACTCCCCAATGAAACCAACAAGAAATATTACACAAATATTCCTTTTTGGAGAGCTCCCACGGTTATGTGAGCGAATTCTGAACTATTATAAGTCTGAATCTCATGTCCAACGATGTCCGGAGAGGAGTCGAAGCCGGGGTTAGTCGGTAACGTAGCAAGTGGTCCCTCATTGTTAGCGCGACAAAAACAGCCAACCCTCATTCCGTCCCTCGAAGGTGGGATAGTCGGAATTATCGGGCTAAAATCCGATGGGTGCCGGGTTATACGGTTTTATTTCTAATGTTTTAAAGACATTTCTAGACAAAATTCAGATCTGTCTTTGAGTGAGCATATGAAATGAACAATTTACTATCGATAGGGCCAATAATTAAAAAAAAATAATTATATTTTGTGGGTTAGTCGGTTTTATTACCAGGCCAACGTTATGCTTTTGGTCGTTGGCACGAGGTTTGAGTCTCCTACCGAGACGATGGGGTGCATTCCAATAGAAGCCTATTGCGCAACATCTATTTAATGGCAATAAATAATTGAATCCATCCATTATTTCCGCATTTTCTCTCGTGCATTCTCTTTAAAATTTGCTATTCCACAATGCACAATGGAACTGTGTCACAAAAATAATATGCCCTTTGTTCAAACACTGAGAAGTCTTTTAGATTACACAGAACTAAGGTTTTTTTCACTTCTACAAACATGATGTTTCACAACGCGGTAGAATCAGACGTTCGTCAATTTTTCGGGCTCACTTTTATGGAGTTGTTAAAATCTTAAAGCCTATT
>NW_004797753.1:310991-312692 GCF_000002075.1 Aplysia californica
ACAACCAGATCTATATAACTCCCCAATGAAACCAACAAGAAATATTACACAAATATTCCTTTTTGGAGAGCTCCCACGGTTATGTGAGCGAATTCTGAACTATTATAAGTCTGAATCTCATGTCCAACGATGTCCGGAGAGGAGTCGAAGCCGGGGTTAGTCGGTAACGTAGCAAGTGGTCCCTCATTGTTAGCGCGACAAAAACAGCCAACCCTCATTCCGTCCCTCGAAGGTGGGATAGTCGGAATTATCGGGCTAAAATCCGATGGGTGCCGGGTTATACGGTTTTATTTCTAATGTTTTAAAGACATTTCTAGACAAAATTCAGATCTGTCTTTGAGTGAGCATATGAAATGAACAATTTACTATCGATAGGGCCAATAATTAAAAAAAAATAATTATATTTTGTGGGTTAGTCGGTTTTATTACCAGGCCAACGTTATGCTTTTGGTCGTTGGCACGAGGTTTGAGTCTCCTACCGAGACGATGGGGTGCATTCCAATAGAAGCCTATTGCGCAACATCTATTTAATGGCAATAAATAATTGAATCCATCCATTACTTCCGCATTTTCTCTCGTGCATTCTCTTTAAAATTTGCTATTCCACAATGCACAATGGAACCGTGTCACAAAAATAATATGCCCTTTGTTCAAACACTGAGAAGTCTTTTAGATTACACAGAACTAAGGTTTTTTTCACTTCTACAAACATGATGTTTCACAACGCGGTAGAATCAGACGTTCGTCAATTTTTCGGGCTCACTTTTATGGAGTTGTTAAAATCTTAAAGCCTATTCACTTGGCTTGCATTTTATAAAAAATTATCCATCTATCTTGAATAGAAGTCGAGATATTTGCAATTGAATGAGGTGGGGGATCGCCTTGTGTCAGAGGTAAAAGCGAGAAAATGGCCGCCAAATTTGGTGACTTCCAAAGTTTGAGTGTCCTTGGACACTGTAAATTTATATTTTGTGTCTTTGATCAACACTTTACAGTAAAATCCTCCCAGAAATGTGCTTTAAGTGTACATAAATGGGAACATTGCTCAAAGGGCGGGAAAATGTCAGTTTCATCGATTTCATTATTATGACGAACGCATGATTTCATCACAATGCCATACGTATAGTTTGCCAGATGCTTGTGCTACAACATACACCCAACAGAAATGCAAAATGAGATGCATGATATATAAGATACATATAATATATATGGGGCATTGTGCTGAAGTCGGGCGCTCATCAAAATAATGAAATTGAAGGAACTGGCATTTTTCTGCCCGCGAGCTATTTTTCATTGATTTTTCATTTTTGAGCTCAATATCTCCTATGTCCTTTTAAAAACACATTTCTAGTCGGACTTAACTGAAAAGCTTTAATTAAAGACACCAAAAAATGTAAATTTGTAGTTTCCTTGGACCCTGAAGCTTTGGAATTTACCAAACTTTAGCGACCATTTGCTTGCTAATTTTACCTCTGAAATCAGATTACCCCCCACTTTCTTCAATAGCAAATATCTCGACTTCTATTCAAGATAGATGGGTGGGTTTTTTTAAATGAGGCAAATAAAAAACCTTTAAGATGATATAAACAACTCCAAATGCGCAAAAATTTTAGAGCGCCTTTTTCCACCCTGTCCTGACACACTCACAAACACACCTGGTCTTTCTTGGTTGAAAGTAAACCCAAATTGTTTTTCTTGAAC
>NW_004797753.1:314610-316981 GCF_000002075.1 Aplysia californica
TCCTCTCTCTCTCTCCTTTCTCCCCCTCTCTCTCTTTCTCTCTCTCCCTTTCTCTCTTTCTCCCTCTCTTCCTCTCTCTCCCTCCCTCTCTCCATCCATTTCTCTCTTACTCTCTCTCCATCCCTCCCTCTCTCCTTCCCTCCCCCTTTTTCTTCCTCTCTCTCTCTCTCCATCTCTCTCTTACTCTCTCTCCCTCCCTCTCTCCCTCCCTCTCTCCCTTCCTCTCTCCCTCACTCCCTCCCTCCCTACCTCTCTCTCTTCCTCTCTTTCTCCCTTTCTCCCTCCCTCTCTCTCTCTCTCTTTCTCTCTTTCTTTCTCCCTGACTCTCCATCTCCCTCCCTCTCTCCCTCCCTCCCTCTCTCCCTTCCTCCCTCTTTCTCTCTCTTCCTCTCTCTCTCTCCCCCTTAAAAAATTCTTCTTTTTTACATGTAATAGACTTGCTCCTAGTTGGAACAAATTGACATTAACAACTAAAAGTGCAAAAAATAAATGTTAAATCTTTTCAAAGACCTTGTGGAGGGGGGAAAAGAAATCATTTACACAAAAAATTGAATATCATGAGTTTACTTTACTTTTTTACTTTTTACTTTTTCATCCTCTGTTGCTGTTAAGCGTCGAGGATAGATGCTGTTTTCTATGGAAGGCCAGCTCCACAGCTCTTCCAGTTGTGATGTTATGTTTTCTTAGGGTTTCTTTGACACCCTCGATCCACCTATTGCGTGGCTTTTCTCTTCCTTTATAGCCCGAGTGCTGGATGGTCAGGTGACATGCGTAACAGGTGGCCAAACCATTTTATCCTCTGTCTTTCTACGGAACGCAGGCAGGACTCAGTGACGATAGCTGCTCTTACTTCTTCATTTCTATGCCTGTCTCGTCTTGTAATGTTAAGGGTTTTGCGGAGACATTTCATTTCGCATGCGGTGATTTTGCTTTCATGGGTTTTGCTTAAAGTCCAGGTCTTGCAGTGATAACATAATGTTGGTATGAATACTGAGGTGACGAGCTGTCTCTTTGTGTCCATGGAGATGTTTAGATGAGATAGGAGGGGTGCGAGCTGGTAGGCGACAGCGTTGGCTTTTTGAGTTCGCATTTCTATTTCTCTGTCTATGGATCCGTTTTCAGATAAAGTGCTGCCAAAATATTTAAACTCCTTCACCTGTTTCAGTTGTTTACTATTGACATGGATGTTCAGGGGACTATGGTTTCGGCTCACTTTCATAACTTCTGTTTTTGATGTGCTTATTTTCCTGTTGAATTTCTCACAACTGTTGTTGAGTTCGGAAGTGTGATTTTGGAAGCTTTGTTGGTCATGATAAATAAGACATTGGTCGTCTGCGAATAGAAATTCATTTAGGCTTTCTGGGCTTTGGTTTGCGTCTTGCGTTATTGTGTCCATATATATTATAAACAGGAGGGGAGATAGAACGTATCCCTGTTGTACTCCAGATCTTACTTTGAACCAGTCTGTATTGCCTTCCTTCGTTCTAACTGAGCTTCTGCTGTTGGTATATAGAGCTCGGACATTATCTAACTCTCTTAAAATGAATAATGATACTAAATTTGAATTGCAAACACAATCCATGTCTTAGAAAAATAGGAACACTTAAAATCTCCAAAGAAACAACAAAATAGCAAAATATTATATTATATAAACACAACTGAGAAGAAAATCATCGACAAGAGAAAAGACTAGGGCACCTAAAAAAGATATGAGGCTTACTTAACCCTAAATTCAAGTGTAAGTTCAGACGTAACAGTCATAAAAATGTGTACAACAAGCCGAAATGGGTGGAATTTGGCCTAGTATAAAGGTTTAAAAGCAAATCTATAGGCTATTTAACTTCAACAACACATATTATAAATATATATATATATATATTTTTTTTTTTTTTTTTTATGTATTTTTTTTTATATATATATATATATATATATATATATATATATAGTGAAGTTGGTTGCTAAAACGGGACAGTAAACCACAAATTGGGCTTGAGCACTCACTCACAGGACTAGAAATGAACTGACAAACTGTTATACAACAAGACGTCTGTTTAAATCAATTGTGTATAACATGTACTTTAAAAACATGCCTCTTAGTCTTAAACACGGCATTTATTCTTCCCAGAAGAACAAAAGGGAGAGTCAGGCCTGTCGTTTCCAGGCACCACAATGTGAAGAGATATTCTCAGATAACATCAACATAGAGCACTTTCAGATAAGTTGAAAAGAGTTGAATATCCAGTTAGATATTGGGCAAGTATTTCATGATCTGACATTGACCGAAGATAACACTTTGTTTACACATGTACAAAATAATTCAGTGTGTAAGCCTCGGCCTGACTTTTGATTATCACGTGGAAGAGCCCCCCCC
>NW_004797753.1:317081-326499 GCF_000002075.1 Aplysia californica
GCCCCCCCCCCCCCCCCCTTTACTCGGGAAAATTGAGAAGCTGGATTGGCAGTCACCCAGTATTATAATCATCTATTGTTTGAAGACTATAAACAAAATGTGAGTTTGCGCTCATTTAAACAGAGTTTTGACTTTTTATCATGGATAGAATTTTTTCATAATTCTTAACGCGACCTTATTTTTCACACGAATTGGGTCTTGAAAATAATGTGGGGATCTTGAAAAAAATTTCAAGGATTTCTTGGGGACCCTGCAGTTAATGTTCCACGAGCGCTCGCAAACTCGCGATTCTTTAAAGCCGACTGAATCGCGAATCGCCATTGTCAGTCTCAGATTTGGTGACCTGGATCCAGCTTTAATCTGGTGCACACAATAGGAACAAACCAACACCAATGTTGCACTAGGCAAATTTTGTCTTTAGTGATGTGCGGCGATATTTAGCGATGTGCGGTGATATTTAGTGATATTTAGTGATATGCGGTGATATACGGTGATTATACCATGCAGGCTTTGGGGGGTCTAGGGTGGAATAAACAAAACCCCTAATAGTGAGAATCACCGAATCGTTTGGCACATCGTGCAAGTGCTGGAACGTCATGTCTTACCCTTATTTTCACCATGGTGTCATTCAAGTAGACATCTTCAGGCATAGCAAAGCACTTTCCCCACAGGACAAATGCCAATAGACAATTCTTGGAAAACCAAACCAAATTAACGTTGGAGTGGTCGCCAGTAATTAGCCCCTATATGAATATAAAGATAGTCATGGGAGACTTTAATGCCAAAGTAGGAAGTATACGTACAGAAGATATAGTTGGGCCATGGGGACTGGGTAAAGAGAATGAACGCGGGGAACGACTGGTAGAATGGTGCAGAGAAAATAATGTTATGATATCAAACACCTGGTATGAAAATCACCCAAGAAGACGATACATTTGGAAGAGTCCTAGCGATAGAAGTAGAAATCAAATAGACTTGATACATATTCAGAAACGTTTTAGAAACACAATGGAATCATCTAAATCACTGCCAGGAGCAGACTGTGATAGTGACCATGTACCAGCCATGTGTAAAATGCGGATAAGACTGAAGAAACTAAAAAAGTCAAAGCATCAACGGAAATTTGACATAGGTCTTTTAAAGACAAATCAAGAACTGAAAGAACGTTTCCCCATAGGTGTAAGAAATGAATTTCAAGCTTTGGAAAACATTACTTAATCGGAAGAACTATAGAGGAAAATGAAAGACTCAATAATGGAAGCTGTGGAAGAAAATATCCCCCCCGAAAGCTAAAAAAGCTAATAAAAAAATGGATGACCCAGGACATATTAAAACTAATGGAAGTGAGAAGAAAGGCAAAATCAAATGTGGAAAAGCACATCTTAAACAGGGAAATAAAGAAAAAATGCAACGAAGCAAAAGAAACATGAACAAATGATCAGTGTCAACAAATAGAGAAGAACCAAAACAAAGACAGCAAATACATGCATTCCAAAATCAAAGAAGTAAGTGGGATAAAAGGATGCTCAAATACAGCATGCATAAGATCAAAGGGAGGGGATATTTTAATGGACAATGGGGATGTCTTAAACAGATGGTCAGAATACATAGAAGAACTTTTCAAAGATAATAGAGGAGAAAAACCGGTAATAAAGAATGAAATAAATGGACCACCAATACTGAAAGCAGAAGTACAAGCTGCCATAAGGAAAGTGAAACAAGGAAAAGCCACAGGGCCAGATAATATTCCAGTTGAAGTGATTGTCGCGCTTGAAGAACTAGATACTGAAATAACCACAAAGCTCCTAAATGCTATTTATGACAGCGGTGAGATCCCAGAAGATATGATGAAGCCAGTTTTTATTGCTTTACTTAAAACACCAGGTGCCACTGGGTGTGATATGCATAGAACAAGTAGCCTTATAAGTCATTTTACAAAAATATTGCTGCGAGTAATAATGGGAAGATTGAGAAAAAGTGTAAGACCAGAGATATCTAAAACACAATTCGGCTTTGTTCCTGACAAGAGCACCAGGAAAGCTATATTCACCTTAACAATGTTAATGGAAAGATGTATTGAAGCTAAGAAAGATATGTATTTATGCTTCATAGATTATTCAAAGGCGTTCGATAAAGTTAGACATGATGAACTATTAAAATACTGGAAAAGCTAGACATAGATGGAAAAGATCTAAGAATAATCAGAAATTTGTACTGGGACCAAAACGCTGCTGTTCGAATTAATGGAGCATACAGTGAATATAAGCAGATTAGGCAAGGAGTGAGGCAAGGATGTGTTATGTCACCTGACCTCTTTAACATGTACGATACATAAACCAAAAAAGAACAATGTGAATTGTGCCTGAGTTTTTAGTTTGACAACATCAGCCAGGCTAAGTGGGAATCTCATACGTCAGAAAAGAAAAAGACACGCCATGGACCTTTGCTCTCGAGCAAGAAGGCCTTGTGATGATTTGCATGAATCTTCAGGATGTACTTTTGGCACTTTTTATCATTTCCCCCAGCTCTTATTTCAAAAGCATGCACATAATCTTCAATGTGAAATCTCATGATGGCATCTATCACATATGACACAAGCCACAAGGTGGTTTGATTGCGAATGAATTTACAGGTTGTTTGATGAGCTTTCTTGTAACGTGCACAAATGGATAGTAGGCTATAATAATAAATACAGTCACGGGTGGGTGTGTGTGTATCAGCACCAAATTGCAACTCTTTCCAATGATGTGAGTGTCTTTTCCACTAAAACAAACACAAAAAGTGAACACAAAATCTTATTAGATGCCACACTCACATGGAAGTGGATAGTATGCACAGCGTCGTTCAGCTGCAGCTTTAAATAAAATGCAAATATGTAGCCCACTAGGTTATGTTGCCATATTTTCAGGACTGCAATAATAATTATATCAAGACAAGACCCTATAATGTGAAATTTGTGGGTCACATTTTCTTCCATGACTTTGCCAAAAACCACAGTCCACAAAACTGTCGTGTCGGATAGACAAAAATAAGACCCAACTGTTAATGCAACATGCGAGCCTGTGGTGTACATAAGGAGAAATTCTTTACAAACTGAACTGTGACAATGAGTGGGATGGTCTTCCAAAGCCAAGAAACAAGGGAAAATGACTGTCCCCCCCAATCGTATTATTCTCCTTTAAAAATCGTAAAAAATAAATTTCAGGATCTGAGAGACAAAAAGAGGAAGATAATGAAAGATGATCGATCGATCGTTCCATCATCCACGGGGTATAGAAGTGATGCAAATTGAGTTCGCATACCCATACACCCCCCCCCCCTAAACCACCCCACTTCCTCTCTAAGAATAAAATGGACACACACACACACACACACACACACACACACACACACACACACACACACACACACACACACACACACACACACACACACACACACACACACACACACACACACACACACACACACACGTTCACACACTTGAAAAAAGAAAGATAGAAACAGAGAGAGAATGCGAATATTGAATACAATATCCCACTCACGTTAGAATAATAGATGGTTATATTGGTAAAATAAAGAATAGATTTCTGTTTCACTCAGTCTGTTTATTTCTTTTTTTAATAACAGTATTGTCTTCTTTCATAATACTTTTTAAACACTCCAAGGCCTTTAATAAGAGAAAACACAGTGCCTAATAACTGTGAATATAATACGACGTTTCATAAAGCCCACAAATGAAAGCAGCAGGCGAGATTCGAAAATGCAAATCGTGAATTCCACACTTTTTTTAAAGAATGGCCATCTACAGTTGAAAAATTATTTTAGTTTTATTTCTTAAAGGTTCTGTACTACATGTATCCATTTTGTTTATGTCTTGAACGCCGATTGGCGGAGAAAATCAGTTGGGTTTTTTCCCTCTCCTGTAAAATTTGCTGTTTAATGAATTCACGATTTCAACAGGTGCCCGACGATATTTGCCTTTTCTTGTGGGTTTTTTAAATATCATTATTTAGAATTTGAATTTCAACCAAATATTTCTAGAACATAATATACAACCGACACCACATATTAACAAACTGCAATACAATTTTGTTTTGTTTTTTAACTTTAGGGCATAGTAGACACACATCTGAACAGCTGGCTGACGTTATGCGGCTTTGGTGTTAATAGGTGGTCTTTGTGTCTATCTAGGGTGGATATAACAAAGTAGTTGACAAAACAATACCCTGATCGATGACACATTTCTTCCCAAGTAACAAGCCTATAGGAATACGCAACTTCTTGTACCGAACTAGGGAGTGACATAGATGACACCGGAAGAACAGTCTCTGAAGTCAAGTCCAGGGTTGGAAAAACAAGGAAAGTATTCCAACAGTTACAAGCAGCCTGGAGATCGGGAAGTAACTAGACAAGTACGATGATCAGAATGTTCAACTCAGATATTTTTAAGTGTATTGTTGTATGGATAGGAAACATGGAAACTATTTTTTTTTAAGCAGGTCTGAGAGAAATCATGAAAATCCGCTGGCTCGACACCATCAGAAATGTAGTATTAGGGCGCTTCCACGGTTTGTGCCGGTACATTTTGACTATACTTTCTTAGAACACTGTAATTTTCAATATCTATTAATTTATTTCAAATTTAAATGACCAGAAAATTTGAAAGACATTTTAAGAATTATATTAAATGCAGTCATTTGCCAAAAGTGCTTTATGCAAATTCTGTGACGTTTTTTGTTTCGGTAACTGAAAGGACAAATGAGGTTTTTTCTGTCCCGTCAGTTACCGTGGAATAGCCCATTATGGAGGCGAAGCAAAGAACAGCCAGTTGGCTGTGGAATACTAAAAGGAGATGGCGATAAATTGGACACACTTTAAGGATGTCGGTCCACAGCGTGACAACAGATAGCCTTAAATGGAACCCCCAGGGGAACAGAAAGAGAGGAAGGCTGTGATCTACCTGGGAGCAAGAACTCAGGCCTATGGAACACAGCTCGCTGGAGGTGTGTTTGCTCGAGAAATATTGTCATGGCTACGCACGTTTGAACACTTGTGATTTGACGATCTTTGAGCGGGGGCTCTCGTTGCCAAGAGGTTAAGGTGTTCGCCTCTCGTTCAATAGGTCACGGTTCGAATTAGGACAGCGACGGAAATTTTCTTCTCTAAAATGTTCTACTTCCACCTCCTTTCCTGCTCTCTAGCAAAGTTCTATCGTGTGCTTTCGTCTGCACTTTCTGCCCTCACCCCCCACCTCCTTTGCCCCTTTCTCTTGGCTCCTGACTCTTTCTGCAGTCTTTTTACTGCTACTCCTTGGCTCCTTATTAGTAACTTTCAGCCACGCCCCTGATCTTATGGTAGGATAGAACTACACCTCGGACTAGGGCGGAAAATCTCGGAGGTCCTGTGTGCAAGTTGCGCACATCAAAGATCCCTTGGTGGTCCTAAATCAATAAGAGTAGGCTTCGCCGCCACACCGGCAAAATTCAAAATTTCCTTCCAACTGAAAATGTGTGTCCCGCGCGCTCATATTATGTTCTTATGCAGTTGCAAGCGCCGTAAAACACTTACCAAAAAAAATCTTTGGGTAAGGGACTTTTTGCTCTTGCTTCTTTCCCAACATTTAGACTTACAATTTCGACGAAATATTTCTCGACCACATGCAACCGATACCATAGAATAAGAAACTCATTTTTTTTTTTAATTTAAAGATTTTGGCTCCTGACAAATTGCAGCTAGCCGACGATATGCTGGTTCAACTAATTAACTCATTTTAACCCATTTTATTATTTGGCTCGTTTTATCGGTTGCATTTAAAATCATTCTTTACGCATAAGAGACAATTGCACCTGGCATGTAGTTCCTTTGCTCCGTAATACGTGGCAGAGATTGAAACTTGCTATAAAGTTTAATTCTGAATTACAAAAATCATTCGCATCACTACCTCTGCATATAAAATACCACGCATTCTGCGACTGGTTATCCTGCCTTCTGGCAAGTGTAACTGACAGGCAAAGACGTGTAATCCACTGACGGCCATCATGAAACTGCTAAGCGTTGTCTGCCTTGTACTGCCTGTGGCAGTAACTCAGGGTTGTGGAAGTAAGTACAAAATCATCATTATATTATTATATTTCTTTATTTTACTTTACTATTCCTCTTGTATCGTTAGGTGTCGAGGGCAGGTGCGTTTTTTTAATGTCAAGGGCCAGGTGGATAACTTCTGTTGTCGATATGTTATTCTTTTGGAAGACCTCTTCGACGCAATCAAGCCAAGTTTGTTCATGGTCTGCCTCTGCCTTTGTATCCTAACTCTTGTTTTAGTTGAGTGCTCGTGCAGAGAGAGAAAGGGGGGACTGAGAGAGAGAGAGAGAGAGAGAGAGAGAGAGAGAGAGAGAGAGAGAGAGAGAGAGAGAGAGAGGGTGGGGGGAGTGAGAGAACGTTAGAGAAATACGTTTTTTTAATTGACTATTAATTTTTCACTTTATTTTTTATTCATCTTGTCTGGAACAGTAGCGAGAAACGAAGAGACCTATCAACGGGTCAGAAAAATACCGTGTCTAAGTCAACTTGAGGTCGTTTTGAGAAAGAATGCGGAAAACATTTGGACTTAATTTGAAGCTGTTCAGCCATTTCATCCAAATGCAATGTTGTGAGAGCATACGCTACATCTATAGTCCATCTCGTTTGGCTTCTTCACACCTTCTTGCAGGGGCAAAGGCTGACTTGTTTAACAGGGTGACCAAAGTGAGACAAAGAACCATACAGAGATGAGGCCTCTCACGAAAAGTTTTCCCACAATAGGAACATAATTAATAAAACTTTTTATTCGAATACTAGTCTGTGTTTGCACAATTTTTCAGAGCTTTCTGAAACAAAAATAAACAAACAAAAAACAACAAGTAGACCAACAATGTAGAGTCATGGAAGGCCAGATGGAAAATGTAGCTCACCAAAATTAATGCTATCTATTAAAGTAACTAGCTGTCTAGCCTTTCACTTTGTCATGGGAGTGGTAAACAACAATAAAATGCATGACAAAGAAGGGGCAACCTTGAGCTCCGCTGAGGACACAGAAATGGTATACAGTGGACCCCGTGGACACAGCTGGACGATCTGGATTTTGCTGACGACTTGGAGCTTCTGTGGCACACCCAGGAACAGATGCAAGCTGGGGATGCCATCTATGACTCAGAGGTTGACATGTAATGACAATCCATCCCCCACCGTCCCGAGTTGCCGTTGCATATTCTGCCATATCCAGACCGGTCCGTGTTTCTATGTTGTCCATCCGAGTTACTCTTTGTCTTCCCCTGGCCCTTCTGTCCCACATCCTTCCTTCAAAGGCTTCGGTAGTCTAGTTGTTAGACTACAGAAGCTGTGCTCGGGAGATTGCGGGATCGGGGGCTTGAGCCTCAGCTCGGTCCGACGGTGTGTCCTTGGGAAAGGCACTTTACACGAATTTCCCCCCTGAGGTCGATCCCTTCGGAGACGGACGTTAAACTCGGAGGTCCCGCCTCTTAAATAACCTTACAGTGTTGATAGGGGCGTTAAATTTATACCATTTTTATACCTTCCTTCAAGCACCGCTTTCACAGTGGTTTCGTGTCGTTTTAAGTGGCCATAGTATTGTAATTTCCTAAATTTTATTTCATTCCGCAGTGTTTGTCTTGTGTGGAAAATTTGACACACCTCATTGTTCATCATTTTTGCTTTCCAACTTATTCTGGCCATTCTACGGTAGCACTATAAGCCAAATGCAGCTATATTGTTTTCTTCTTCCTTTGTCAAAGTCCAGGTCTCAGCACCATATAGGATTATGGGGGAAATGTAGCAGTCCAGCTTTTTCTTTCTTAAGGTGTGAGATAGTTGCCTGCATTTGAAAAGTTTGTGCATTTGGCTGAATCTTGTTTATTCATTTTCTGTTCTTATGTTTATTTCTTTTTCACTTCTTCCTACGTCTGTGATTGTTGCCCCTAGATATTTGAATTGGTGTACTTGCTCGATTATCTCCCCATCTCTGGTCATGTTTGTTGTTGTTTCGTTGATTTTGACCTTTGTTTTTGTTTTCTTGGCGTTCACGTAGCGGGCTGCCTTGCTGCAGGTCACTTTTACCATTTTCATTTTTAGAAATATTTTCGCTCGCGTTTGCAAGCAAGGCTATACCTCGTGTGTTTCTCAGGTTATTGATATTGCGCCCCCCCCCCCCCCCCCCCCCCCCAATAGTGACTCCCTGTAGGTTTTGTGATTTTCTGAAAATAAACTTTGTATAGATGTGAAACAGATAGGGAGAGAGGATACAACCTTGTCTCACCTCTTTATGGATTTTTGTATTACATATTGATAGTTCATTACACACTTTAATTGCTGCCTTCTGCTGCTAGTAGAGATTTCCAATGATTCTGATATCTTTGCCATCACTACTTATCTTCTCACAGCACTCAATCAGCCTGATGTGATAGATTCTGTCGAAAGCTTTTGAGTAATCAATAAAAGAAGGCAAAGAGGTCTTTTGGACTTGAATATTTTTCTGTGACGTTGTGTTCGTGCAGACATTTCCTTATCTGGTGCCACTTCCAGACCTGAAGCCGAGCTGTTATCCTCCTATTTCTTTATTAATTTTTGCCCTTGATTCTCTCCCAAAAGGCTTTCAAAAATATTTTCATAATATGGGGCATTAGAATGATTGTCCTGAAGTCTGCACATTGGGTTGCTTTTTGTTTTTGGGAGACAATAATATAAACCAATTGGAGTAGCTCTTCTGGTATATGTCATGAGTCATAGATATCGTTGAAAAGTTCTGTCATACTGTTAATGCCAAACTGATCTAATTGCTTAAGTATTTCTATGTTTATGCCTTCTTCACGGAGGGGGGGGGGCTTTCGCTTCTGGGGTGTTTTTAATTGCCAGCTCTACCTCTGATTTAAGAATGTTGGGACCATGGTTGTTGCTTGTTAGTGTCAAGGGTGGTCTTTTATCTTTAAAAAATTCTCCTGCATGTTCTTCCCATCTTCCTAGGACTTCTTTTTTTTCTCAAATAACATTTTGCCTGCCTTGTCTTTAACACCTCCTGACGATCTTTTGTTGTGATATTTTTCCCTTTGAGTTCCTTAATGTAGTCGTGTATCTTTCTTAAATTGTTTGATCTATTTCCTATATTTGTTTCTAAACACTTCCAATCAATCCAAGCATCCTTGGTCTCTTTGCAAGTTAGTTGGATTATCTTGTCTAAGTCTCTGTATTTTGGTTTATTGTTGGCTCTCTTCCTTTCTGTCAATGGCTCAAAGATAAAGGATGAATAAGGGCCATAAAGTATGCAAGCCTTATCATTATTATTACATTATTCATATTATTATTATTTTATTATTGTTGTTGTTGTTGTTATTATTATTTATTTTTATTATTATTATTGTGTTTT
>NW_004797753.1:327089-331973 GCF_000002075.1 Aplysia californica
CTCCCTCCACCTACCAAGCCAAGGGCCCCCCCCGGGATCTGTTTTATGCGCCTTTTGTGAACATGGCAAGAGTATTTATGGTCTTTGTCTTCAAAGAGGCTGAGCCAACCACTCGTCCCTCAGGGATCAACTTGGGTTAGAGTTCCACATTACTCATCAGTGTCAGAGAGAGACATTGAGACAGAGAGAGAGAGGGAGAGAGAGAGAGAGAGAGAGAGAGAGAGAACGAGGGGGAGAGAGAGAGGGGGGGAGAGAGAGAGAGAGAGAGAGAGAGAGAGAGGGAAAGAGAGAGGGAGAGAGAGAGGGAGAGAGAGAGGGAGAGAGAGAGAGAGATTGTACTCATGTGTGCGTGTTATGTGTGCGTGAGTGTGTATGTGTGTGTGTGTTTGTGTGTGTATGAGTGTGTATGTGCGTGTGTGTGTCGCGTGCGTGAATATTGTTCGTACATGCATTTATGTAAAGCACCTAGAGCTGTGTTTACACGGGAGTGGGCGCTATAGAAATGATCTTCATTATTATTATTATTATTATAAGTAACTTTCTGACACAGCAATAAAACTCACAAGACGAATAGCCTAAAGAGTTCCCCATAGGCGCATGTCCTTAAAACTAAAACAACTAGCGAAAAGTAAATACCAGTTTAATGATGTATTATTCAGTGGTATCGGGTTGGGTTAAAAGAGGGTGGGTTTTGCTTTGACCAAATATGAGATCACTAAGATTATAACGGAATGTAATGACTGAAAGGCCAGCCAATCACGTATACAGCCAAACTCCGTTATACCGCCTACATTACATGTACATCTCTATCTGAATTTAAAGTAAATTCGAATTGAAAATGTATGCCAGATCAGAAGCTAACCTATACTGTGTCAATAATCTACTAAGCGCGCAGTCTTCGGCCGACCTATAACCTGTCACGTAGACTTCAGCGGGAGTCATCACAATGTAAACAATTCACGGGCATCTGCCACACTTTTGGTCATCGGGCTGATGTCTGGCGACGCAAGATATTTGGACAACAGGCCGAGGTGGTGCAGTTCCTTTGAAGTTTTTCCAGGCGACTTTAAAATTTTATTCTAATTTCTGGGGGGGGGGGGAGTAGATATTTGCCAGAGCCTAAAAACAGTAGCTTTTCCATAATCAAGAGCAAATCGACGACAAGCATTGCCGACATTGCAGAGACGCGTGTGGGGAAAAAGATTATCAAGAAGCCATCTTTGGTCTTTGGATGCTGTGTGCTGGCGGCCAGTTCGCTGGTGGTATGTCGGGGCAAATTTACATTAGTTGGATAAGGATAGTACAATTCAAATA
Organism: Aplysia californica; assembly: GCF_000002075.1. Taxonomy (NCBI): domain Eukaryota; kingdom Metazoa; phylum Mollusca; class Gastropoda; order Aplysiida; family Aplysiidae; genus Aplysia; species Aplysia californica. The sequence goes on from NW_004797753.1 coordinate 328,404, forward strand.
GTTGAAGGTTGGTGGATGGCCGTGGGAAGACGCACATACTACACACATATAGGCATTCTCTTTTTCATTGGCAAAACCAGGTGGTAAGCAGGGGCTGGCGGTACAATGAGGTTTGGTTGTATATGTAAAAAGACAAAGAGTACATAGAAATATTAAGTATTAAAAGCTTTTTACTGGTAATACCACTCTCGAAATCAGGAAGATGGACTCACCTGTGTGTCTTTATATATTATATATAATTTTGGCGCGTCGGTTACACCTTGAGCAAATCTGCTGATGACCAGTCAGGATTCAAATATTCTTTTTATCTCTTTTGCTTTCTATCTACAAAAGAATACGTTAATTCTGCTGGCTGATCTGGTCTCAATCTCTTAACAGTGAGTTTATCTTCATGGGATAACTAGAGCGGGTAACCATTAAAAGCATGCTACACGTCCCATTGCTGCATTAATCTACAAATATTACATTTCAATGCACGTCAACTCACCGATCCAATACAAATTTTAACTTTTTAATCTTGAAAAACGAAATCCCTTTCCACACCTTTTTTTTTTTACATGTAGACACATAGAGAGAGAGAGAGAGAGAGAGAGAGAGAGAGAGAGAGAGAGAGAGAGAGAGAGAGAGAGAGAGAGAGAGACAGACAGACAGACAGACAGACAGAGAGACAGTGAGAGAGAGAGACAGAGAGAGAGACAGAGAGACAGAGAGACAGAGAGGGAGACAGAGACAGACAGAGACAGACAGAGACAGACAGAGACAGACAGAGACAGACAGACAGAGAGAGAGAGAGAGAGAGAGAGAGAGAGAGAGGGAGAGAGAGAGAGGAAACACACACATTCGTGTATGGCATACCTAGTCAGCACCATTTCCCGACAATGTGGTGACTATAGTAAATTGACGCTTTTTCATGTCTGATGCAAAAATAGCATAGACCAACGACCTCTTTGGGGGCTTGTCGGGTCAATTTTCATGATAAATGAAAAAAAACACGTATCTTTCGTAAGCGATTATTTAGACTTAAGAAAAATGAATGACATATCATGAGGACTTTTTGTCGGGGCGTGGGAACTTTATCGAATAATTATGTCAGGACTCAGAGTGGAACATCCAAACGAGGACCTGAAGTATAAACCACATAGTATCAGGGCCTGGGCGTGTGGAGGACCAAATGAGGACCTATTGTCATATTTGCGAAAGACAACCCAATACTTAGAAGTGCATAGTATTAACTGAGTACCAAGTAAAAGGTTCTATTTAAATTTGTTCTTAATTATGTGGGAGTTCTTACAACCCCATCGAAACAATTTTGATCACTTAGGAGGCAAGCTTCCGACTCTGCCTCTCAGAGCCAACCGAGCTAACAGGGATACAACATCCCAGCAGAGAGATATTCGATTAAAGCATATCGATTTTTCTGCTGAAATATTCAGATCCAGCTTCAAAATTTATTAAATGCTAACAACACGTGAACTAGAACCGTATACCTTACGTTCCTTTATTATTTACAGATGTTGACACCATAATTCTGAGTGTCTAGTATCACAAATTAAGGTCTATCAGCAATCAAAATCTTTACGAAATTTGCTCACTTATACCAAGAGAAACCTCCAAATGCTGACTTTTTAAAAAGATTAAGTTCATAATTGCTTTAAAAAACCACAAATTAGTCAACACAATGGTTTAAGGCTTCCTAAAGCGGTTTATGTTGAAAGGGAGTGGGCTGCATCACTACAATTTTGTTAATGTTGTTCTACAACCACAGGTCTGAAAACAGTGGCCAGGGACTTCTGGTATCTGTACTAGTTGGGGGACTATAGAGGTAGGTGTTCAGTGGGATTTAGAGGAGGGATCCAATTGACTCAGAATTGATACTTGATGGTCAGTTTAGAGCCCGCTCGGAATTTGGCACAGCGTTTCAGTATCGCGTTCTTATCTTTGATGCGCTTAGGACCGTTTAGGTCAAGAAGACAGAGGCGGAGAGTCAACATAATCACTGCTCTGCTTCCCTTCCTTAATTTGGGAACATAGTTGCGATCAAATACACCTTTAGACGCAGGCGTCATATATTTAAATAGACGTTCATGACAAGAGTGAACAACCCTCAATACTGTTTAAGTGCCACATAAACACTCTATTCACCCATTTCGAGCCACTTTTATAAGCAGTCATAAGCACTGATTATGAAACCTTACTGTTTGATTGGTAGAGTCCACCTCAAGAAGATGAAGGGGACTTGTTACTTGGTTACTTGTGTGAAGGACCGACATCACTGCACAAGGGGCATTCCCATAAGTGCTCCGTCACCTGAAGAAGCACTTCTCGAAGTGTGTAGATGCTGACGGTTCCAAGCAATGGTTGATTCCATAGCCTTCTGCTCCTCCCACTAGGTCTTGAACTTCTGCAGGCGCCCGATCCAATTCCAAGCTCACGAAGTCGCTCAAGATGATGGTATTCCAACTCTTATTGTTCTTTTTCTCGTTTTCCCCTGACTGAACGAACAATTTCAGGTTTGTCAGGGCACAGCTTCCCTTCAGGTCTTGCTTTTCCAGCGAGCTAATCAGCCCGTACATTGCCCTTGACTCCAGCATGGCCCTGGGTGAAGATCCACGTGATCTTTTTCAGTGTTGTCTTTTTCAGAGCTCTGTCCTTTCAGCTCTAAGGTTCCCACTCTCAATCTTCCTCAGTGTGCTCTGAGAGTCTGTGGAGACTAACTCCAAAAATTCTAATGGCTGCTGTGAGTGCTTGCTTTTTCCTCGACTTTTTACCGCCCTTTTATCAGGTCACTGCTCAGTTATGACATTGATATCTGGCCGTGAAAGAATAGATACAAATAGCCAATTTTGAAACCAAATTGATAATACATTGTAATCTCTGCTTTTTTTACCTTCTCTTTGTGTGCTCATACCTTTAATCAATTTGCTTTTTTTTATCTTGAGACAGTTATTCCTACCGCGCGTTCAAAAGTTATTATTGCGTTTTGCCCCAGAGTGGGAATAATATGTATTAGATATTTTCTAAATTATTTTGACTGGTAAACAAGCAATATTATTAATTCAGAATTTGTTTTTATTCACACTCCGTGATGCCGCCTCGTATAAGCAGTTTTGTTAATTATGTTCCTATTGTGGGAAAACGTTTCGTGTGTGGTCTCTTCTCTATGATATGGTTCTTTATCCCACCTTGGTTACCCTGTCAAACAAGTCAGCCTTCGTCCCTGCAAGAAGGTGTGAAGAAGCCAAACGAGATGGACCATAAATTCAGAGTAGGCTCTCACAACATAGCATTAGAATGAAATGACAGGACAGCAAATCGAGTCCAAATGTTTTCCGCCTTTTTTTTCAAAACGGCCACCAGATGACCTAGACAATTTATATTTCTGACACATTGATAGTTCTCTTCGTTTCACGCTACTGTTGTAGATAAGATAAATCCAAACTTAAGTTGTTTTTATTAATGGACAACTTAAAAAGCGTATAACTCTTTCGTTTTCTCTCTGTCTCTGTCTGTCTGTCTATCTGTCTGTCTGTCTGTCTGTCTGTCTGTCTGTCTGTCTGTCTGTCTGTCTGT
>NW_004797753.1:333012-333988 GCF_000002075.1 Aplysia californica
CTTCTTCATTGTACTTTACATGATCAATAAAGTTGTATATCATTATAATATGTTGTACAATAGCAGATTTGTGCTGAAAAAAAACAGCCAAAAAAATAAAATTAAAGCACTTGACCTAGACATCTTCGCTGATGAAAGTTTTGATGGCCGAGTGAACAGTGTGTCTGCGTTTGAAGGCAAACATTATTTTTGTGAGCGTGGGTTCGAATCCCAGTCCCACCTTTTTTTTTTCTTCTTCTTCTCAACCTCCTAACTTACCAACAATTTTTCCCATAATTATAATTTGTTGCTTTTTAGTTTTTTTTAAGTTGTAAATAAATAAATAAATCGCCTCTGCTGCCTGTTTGTTCTCGTAATCATAACACACTAGGCTAAAAATAAGTTTAGCTGGTCTGACGCCGGTGGACACGGATCTTTTTGGGTCGCTTCTACACCACGCAAAAACTTCGTACAGTAGCATGGCCTGGAAATGATCTTATTTTGGTGGACGCGTAGACTTAGAGGTGGGACCTCCAAATCTAGCCTCCGTCTCCGACAGGACCAAGCCGAATGGCTCGAGAGCCTTAAAAACATCATAAAACGACCTACGTTCAAGAACACCAAGTCAGGGAGGCGAACCTGGGTCATCTGCTCCATGGTCCAGCTTGATGCCAACTGAGCTAACAGAGCGCCTTTGGGAAGAGAGGAGAGCCTTGGTTGGGGGAGGAGGGGTAGAGGTAAATAAATGGGCTTCGCCGTGGAGCAGCGATTAGTATTTTACTTTATTTCTTTGTTACAGTCGGTTTGACTTCGTATAATCACTTACAAAATGGAAAATAGTTAGACTATATTAATTATCAAATATCGTACAATCTTTGACCTGATACGTTATATTTTGTCTCGTTTTCAATAACCAGAGCTCAATCAAATCACCCTTAAGTGAGTTCTCCGGCAAATTTAAAACCAAAGGTTTCTTCACAAAAATATACAGATGCCC